>NC_134831.1:170407950-170471471 GCF_004210375.1 Tachypleus tridentatus
ATTTCCTTTATTTGTCCATATTTCCTTTAATATAATAATACTTCCTCTATAAGTAAGATTTCCTTTATTTGTTTATATTTTCTTTAATATAATAATACTTCCTCTATAAGTAAGATTTCCTTTATTTGTCCATATTTCCTTTAATATAATAATACTTCTTCTATAAGTAAGATTTACTTTATTTGTCCATATTTTTTAATATAATAATACTTCCTCTATAAGTAAGATTTTCTTTATTTGTCCAAATTTCCTTTAATATAATAATACTTACTTTATAAGTAAGATTTACTTTATTTGTTTATATCTTTTTTCATATAATAATATTTCCTCTATAAGTAAGATTTTCTTTGTTTGTCCATATTACCTTTAATATAATAATACTTCCCATTAAGTAAGATTTCATTTATTTGTTTATATTTACTTTAATATAATAATAATTCCTCTATAAGTAAGATTTCCTTTATTTGTCCATATTTCCTTTAACATAATATTACTTCCTCTATAAGTAAGATTTACTTTATTTGTTTGTATTTTCTTTAATATAATAATACTTTCTCTGTAAGTAAGATTTCCTTTATTTGTTTGTATTTTTTTAATATAATAATACTTTCTCTGTAAGTAAGATTTTATTTATTATTTATATTTTTTAATATAATAATACTTCCTCTGTAAGTAAGATTTCCTTTATTTGTTTATATTTTTTTAATATAATAATACTTCCTCTATAACTAAGATTTTTTTTATTTGTCCATATTTTTTAATATAATAATACTTTTTCTATAAGTAAGATTACCTTTATTTGTCCATATTACCTTTAATATAATAATACTTCCTCTATAAGTAACATTTCTTTTATTTGTCCAAATTTCCTTTAACATAATATTACTTCCTCTATAAGTAAGATTTCCTTTATTTGTCCATATTTCCTTTAATATAATGTTACTTTCTCTGTAAGTAATATTTCCTTTATTTGTTTGTATTTTCTTTAATATAATAATACTTTCTCTGTAAGTAAGATTTCATTTATTATTTTTAATTTTTAATATAATAATACTTCCTCTATCAGTAAGATTTCCTTTATTTGTCCATATTTCCTTTAATATAATAATACTTCCTCTATAAGTAAGATTTCCTTTATTTGTCCATATTTCCTTTAATATAATAATACTTCCTCTATAAGTAAGATTTCCTTTATTTGTTTATATTTTCTTTAATATAATAATACTTCCTCTATAAGTAAGATTTCCTTTATTTGTCCATATTTCCTTTAATATAATAATACTTCTTCTATAAGTAAGATTTACTTTATTTGTCCATATTTTTTAATATAATAATACTTCTTCTATAACTAAGATTTTCTTTATTTGTCCAAATTTCCTTTAATATAATAATACTTACTTTATAAGTAAGATTTACTTTATTTGTTTATATCTTTTTTCATATAATAATATTTCCTCTATAAGTAAGATTTTCTTTGTTTGTCCATATTACCTTTAATATAATAATACTTCCCATTAAGTAAGATTTCATTTATTTGTTTATATTTACTTTAATATAATAATAATTCCTCTTTTAATAAGATTTCCTTTATTTGTCCATATTTCCTTTAACATAATATTACTTCCTCTATAAGTAAGATTTACTTTATTTGTTTGTATTTTCTTTAATATAATAATACTTTCTCTGTAAGTAAGATTTCCTTTATTTGTTTGTATTTTTTTAATATAATAATACTTTCTCTGTAAGTAAGATTTTATTTATTATTTATATTTTTTAATATAATAATACTTCCTCTGTAAGTAAGATTTCCTTTATTTGTTTATATTTTTTTAATATAATAATACTTCCTCTATAACTAAGATTTTTTTTATTTGTCCATATTTTTTAATATAATAATACTTTTTCTATAAGTAAGATTACCTTTATTTGTCCATATTACCTTTAATATAATAATACTTCCTCTATAAGTAACATTTCTTTTATTTGTCCAAATTTCCTTTAACATAATATTACTTCCTCTATAAGTAAGATTTCCTTTATTTGTCCATATTTCCTTTAATATAATGTTACTTTCTCTGTAAGTAATATTTCCTTTATTTGTTTGTATTTTCTTTAATATAATAATACTTTCTCTGTAAGTAAGATTTCATTTATTTTTTAATTTTTTAATATAATAATACTTCCTCTATCAGTAAGATTCCCTTTGTTTGTCCATATTTCCTTTAATATAATAACACTTCCTCTATAAGTAAGATTTCCTTTATTTGTTTGTATTTTCTTTAATATAATAATACTTTCTCTGTAAGTGAGATTTTCTTTATTTGTTCATAATTCTTTTAATATAATAATACTTCCTCTATGAGTAAGATTTCCTTTATTTCTCCATATTTCCTTTAATATATTAATACTTCCTCTATCAGTAAGATTTCTTTATTTGTTTATTTTTCTTTAATATAATAATACTTCCTCTATAAGTAAGATTTCCTTTATTTGTCCATATTTCCTTTAATATAATAATACTTCCTCTATAAGTAAGATTTCCTTTATTTGTCCATATTTCATTTAACATAATAATACTTTCTCTATAAGTAAGATTTCCTTTAGTTCTCCATATTTCCTTTAACATAATAATACTTCCTCTATAAGTAAGATTTCCTTTATTTGTTCATAATTTCTTTAATATAATAATACTTTCTCTATGAGTAAGATTTCCTTTATTTCTCCATATTTCCTTTAATATAATAATACTTCCTCTATAAGTAAGATTTCCTTTATTTGTCCATATTTCCTTTAATATAATAATACTTCCTCTATAAGTAAGATTTCCTTTATTTGTCCATATTTCCTTTAATATAATAATACTTCCTCTATAAGTAAGATTTCCTTTATTTGTCCATATTTCCTTTAATATAATAATACTTCCTCTATAAGTAAGATTTCCTTTATTTGTCCATATTTTCTTTAATATAATAATACTTCCTCTATAAGTAAGATTTCCTTTATTTGTCCATATTTCCTTTAATATAATAATACTTCCTCTATAAGTAAGATTTCCTTTATTTGTCCATATTTCCTTTAATATAATAATACTTCCTCTATAAGTAAGATTTCCTTTCTTTGTCCATATTTCCTTTAATATAATAATACTTCCTCTATAAGTAAGATTTCCTTTATTTGTCCATATTTCCTTTAATATAATAATACTTCCTCTATAAGTAAGATTTCCTTTATTTGTCCATATTTCCTTTAATATAATAATACTTCCTCTATAAGTAAGATTTCCTTTATTTGTTTATATTTTTTTAATATAATAATACTTCCTCTGTAAGTAAGATTTCCTTTATTTGTCCATATTTTTTTAATATAATAATACTTCCTCTATAACTAAGATTTCCTTTATTTGTCCATATTTCCTTTAATATAAAAATACTTCCTCTATAAGTAAGATTTCCTTTATTTGTCCATATTTCCTTTAATATTATAATCCTTCCTCTATAAGTAAGATTTCCTTTATTTGTCCATATTTCCTTTAATATAATAATACTTCCTCTATAAGTAAGATTTCCTTTATTTGTCCATATTTTTTAATATAATAATACTTCCTTTATAAGTAACATTTCTTTTATTTGTCCAAATTTCCTTTAATATAATAGTACTTCCTTTATAAGTAAGATTTCCTTTTTTTGTTTATATTTTTTAATAAAATAATACTTCCTCTATAACTAAGATTTTCTTTATTCGTCCAAATTTCCTTTAATATAATAATACTTCCTCTATAAGTAAGATTTCCTTTATTTGTCCATATTTCCTTTAATATAATAATACTTCCTCTATAAGTAAGATTTCCTTTATTTGTCCATATTTCCTTTAATATAATAATACTTCCTCTATAAGTAAGATTTCCTTTATTTGTTTATATTTTCTTTAATATAATAATACTTCCTCTATAAGTAAGATTTCCTTTATTTGTCCATATTTTTTTAATATAATAATACTTCCTCTATAAGTAAGATTTTCTTTATTTGTCCATATTTCCTTTAATATAATAATACTTCCTCTATAAGTAAGATTTCCTTTATTTGTCCATATTTTTTTAATATAATAATACTTCCTCTATAAGTAAGATTTCCTTTATTTGTCCATATTTTCTTTAATATAATAATACTTCCTCTATAAGTAAGATTTCCTTTATTTGTCCATATTTCCTTTAATATAATAATACTTCCTCTATAAGTAAGATTTCCTTTATTTGTCCATATTTCCTTTAATATAATAATACTTCCTCTATAAGTAAGATTTCCTTTATTTGTTTATATCTTTTTTAATATAATAATATTTCCTCTATAAGTAAGATTTCCTTTATTTGTCCATATTTCCTTTAATATAATAATACTTCCTCTATAAGTAAGATTTCCTTTATTTCTCCATATTTCCTTTAATATAATAATACTTCTTCTATAAGTAAGATTTCCTTTATTTGTTTATATTTTTTAATATAATAATACTTCCTCTGTAAGTAAGATTTCCTTTATTTGTCCATATTTTTTAATATAATAATACTTCCTCTATAACTAAGATTTTCTTTATTTGTCCATATTTCCTTTAATATAATAATACTTCCTCTATAAGTAAGATTTCCTTTATTTGTCCATATTTTTTTAATATAATAATACTTCCTCTATAAGTAAGATTTCCTTTATTTGTCCATATTTCCTTTAATATAATAATACTTCCTCTATAAGTAACATTTCCTTTATTTGTCCATATTTTTTTTAATATAATAATACTTCTTCTATAACTAAGATTTTCTTTATTTGTCCAAATTTCCTTTAATATAATAATACTTCCTCTATAAGTAAGATTTCCTTTATTTGTTTATATTTTTTTAATATAATAATACTTCCTCTATAAGTAAGATTTCCTTTATTTGTCCAAATTTCCTTTAATATAATAATACTTCCTCTATAAGTATGATTTTTTTTATTTGTCCATATTTCCTTTAATATATTAATACTTCCTCTATAAGTAAGATTTTCTTTATTTGTTTATATTTTCTTTAATATAATAATACTTCCTCTATAAGTAAGATTTCCTTTATTTGTCCATATTTCCTTTAATATAATAATACTTCCTCTATAAGTAAGATTTCTTTTATTTGTTCCATATTTCTTTAATATAATAATACTTCCTCTATAAGTAAGATTTCCTTTATTTGTCCATATTTCCTTTAATATAATAATACTTCCTCTATAAGTAAGATTTCCTTTATTTGTCCATATTTCCTTTAATATAATAATACTTCCTCTATAAGTAAGATTTCCTTTATTTGTCCATATTTCCTTTATTATAATAATACTTCCTCCGTAAGTAAGATTTCCTTTATTTGGCCATATTTCCTTTAATATAATAATACTTCCTCTATAAGTAAGATTTCCTTTATTTGTCCATATTTTTTTAATATAAATATACTTCCTCTATAAGTAAGATTTCCTTTATTTGTTTATATTTTTTAATATAATAATACTTCCTCTATAAGTAAGATTTCCTTTATTTGTCCATATTTTTTTAATATAATAATACTTCCTCTATAACTAAGATTTCCTTTATTTGTCCATATTTCCTTTAATATAATAATACTTCCTCTATAAGTAAGATTTCCTTTATTTGTCCATATTTCCTTTAATATAATAATACTTCCTCTATAAGTAAGATTTCCTTTATTTGTCCATATTTCCTTTAATATAATAATACTTCCTCTATAAGTAAGATTTCCTTTATTTGTCCATATTTCCTTTAATATAATAATACTTCCTCTATAAGTAAGATTTCCTTTATTTGTCCATATTTCCTTTAATATAATAATACTTCCTCTATAAGTAAGATTTCCTTTATTTGTCCATATTTCCTTTAATATAATAATACTTCCTTTATAAGTAAGATTTCCTTTATTTGTCCATATTTCCTTTAATATAATAATACTTCCTCTATAAGTAAGATTTCCTTTATTTGTTTATATTTTTTTAATATAATAATACTTCCTCTATAAGTAAGATTTCCTTTATTTGTCCATATTTCCTTTAATATAATAATACTTCCTCTATAAGTAAGATTTCCTTTATTTGTCCATATTTCCTTTAATATAATAATACTTCCTCTATAAGTAAGATTTCCTTTATTTGTCCATATTTCCTTTAATATAATAATACTTCCTCTATAAGTAAGATTTCCTTTATTTGTTTATATTTTTTTTAATATAATAATACTTCCTCTATAAGTAAGATTTCCTTTATTTGTCCATATTTTTTTTAATATAATAATACATCCTATATAAGTAAGATTTTCTTTATTTGTCCATATTTCCTTTAATATAATAATACTTCCTCCATAAGTAAGATTTTTTTTATTTGTCCATATTTTCTTTAACATAATATTACTTCATCTATAAGTAAGATTTACTTTATTTGTTTGTATTTTCTTTAATATAATAATACTTTCTCTGTAAGTAAGATTTCCTTTATTTGTCCATATTTCCTTTAATATAATAATACTTCCTCTATGAGTAAGATTTCCTTTATTTGTCCATATTTCCTTTAATATAATAATACTTCCTCTATAAGTAAGATTTCCTTTATTTGTCCATATTTTTTAATATAAATATACTTCCTCTATAAGTAAGATTTCCTTTATTTGTTTATATTTTTTTTAATATAATAATACTTCCTCTATAAGTAAGATTTCCTTTGTTTGTCCATATTTCCTTTAATATAATAATACTTCCTCTATAAGTAAGATTTCCTTTATTTGTCCATATTTCCTTTAATATAATAATACTTCCTCTATAAGTAAGATTTCCTTTATTTGTCCATATTTCCTTTAATATAATAATACTTCCTCTATAAGTAAGATTTCCTTTATTTGTCCATATTTCCTTTAATATAATAATACTTCCTCTATAAGTAAGATTTCCTTTATTTGTCCATATTTCCTTTAATATAATAATACTTCCTCTATGAGTAAGATTTCCTTTATTTCTCCATATTTCCTTTAATATATTAATACTTCCTCTATCAGTAAGATTTCTTTATTTGTGTATTTTTCTTTAATATAATAATACTTCCTCTATAAGTAAGATTTCCTTTATTTGTTTATATTTTCTTTAATATAATAATACTTCCTCTATAAGTAACATTTCTTATATTTGTCCAAATTTCCTTTAATATAATAATACTTCCTCTATAAGTAAGATTTCCTTTATTTGTCCATATTTCCTTTAATATAATAATACTTCCTCTATAAGTAAGATTTCCTTTATTTGTCCATATTTCCTTTAATATAATAATACTTCCTCTATAAGTAAGATTTCCTTTATTTGTTTATATCTTTTTTAATATAATAATATTTCCTCTATAAGTAAGATTTCCTTTATTTGTCCATATTTCCTTTAATATAATAATACTTCCTCTATAAGTAAGATTTCCTTTATTTGTCCATATTTCCTTTAATATAATAATACTTCCTCTATAAGTAAGATTTCCTTTATTTGTCCATATTTTTTTTAATATAATAATACTTCCTCTATAAGTAAGATTTCCTTTATTTGTCCATATTTTTTTTAATATAATAATACTTCCTCTATAAGTAAGATTTCCTTTATTTGTCCATATTTCCTTTAATATAATAATACTTCCTCTATAAGTAAGATTTCCTTTATTTGTCCATATTTCCTTTAATATAATAATACTTCCTCTATAAGTAAGATTTCCTTTATTTGTCCATATTTCCTTTAATATAATAATACTTCCTCTATAAGTAAGATTTCCTTTATTTGTTTATATTTTTTTAATATAATAATACTTCCTCTATAAGTAAGATTTCCTTTATTTGTCCATATTTCCTTTAATATAATAATACTTCCTCTATAAGTAAGATTTCCTTTATTTGTCCATATTTCCTTTAATATAATAATACTTCCTCTATAAGTAAGATTTCCTTTATTTGTTTATATTTTTTTAATTTAATAATACTTCCTCTATAAGTAAGATTTCCTTTATTTGTCCATATTTCCTTTAATATAATAATACTTCCTCTATAAGTAAGATTTCCTTTGTTTGTCCATATTTCCTTTAATTTTATAATCCTTCCTCTATAAGTTAATTTCTTTATTTGTCCATATTTCCTTTAATATAATAATACTTCCTCTATAAGTAAGATTTCCTTTATTTGTCCATATTTCCTTTAATATAATAATACTTCCTCTATAAGTAAGATTTCCTTTATTTGTCCATATTTCCTTTAATATAATAATACTTCCTCTATAAGTAAGATTTCCTTTATTTGTTTATATTTTTTAATATAATAATACTTCCTCTGTAAGTAAGATTTCCTTTATTTGTCCATATTTTCCTTTAATATAATAATACTTCCTCTATAAGTAAGATTTACTTTATTTGTTTATATTTTCTTTAATATAATAATACTTCCTCTATAAGTAAGATTTCCTTTATTTGTCCATATTTCCTTTAATATAATAATACTTCCTCTATAAGTAAGATTTCCTTTATTTGTCCATATTTCCTTTAATATAATAATACTTCCTCTATAAGTAAGATTTCCTTTATTTGTTTATATTTTTTTTAATATAATAATACTTCCTCTATAAGTAACATTTCTTTTATTTGTCCAAATTTCCTTTAATATAATAATACTTCCTCTATAAGTAAGATTTCCTTTATTTGTCCATATTTCCTTTAATATAATAATACTTCCTCTATAAGTAAGATTTCCTTTATTTGTCCATATTTCCTTTAATATAATAATACTTCCTCTATAAGTAAGATTTCCTTTATTTGTCCATATTTCCTTTAATATAATAATACTTCCTCTATAAGTAAGATTTCCTTTATTTGTTTATATTTTTTTAATATAATAATACTTCCTCTATAAGTAAGATTTCCTTTATTTGTCCATATTTCCTTTAATATAATAATACTTCCTCTATAAGTAAGATTTCCTTTATTTGTCCATATTTCCTTTAATATAATAATACTTCCTCTATAAGTAAGATTTCCTTTATTTGTTTATATTTTCTTTAATATAATAATACTTCCTCTATAAGTAAGATTTCCTTTATTTGTCCATATTTCCTTTAATATAATAATACTTCCTCTATGAGTAAGATTTCCTTTATTTGTCCATATTTCCTTTAATATAATAATACTTCCTCTATAAGTAAGATTTCCTTTATTTGTCCATATTTTTTTAATATAAATATACTTCCTCTATAAGTAATAATTTTTTTATTTGTTTATATTTTTTTTAATATAATAATACTTCCTCTATAAGTAAGATTTCCTTTATTTGTCCATATTTCCTTTAATATAATAATACTTCCTCTATAAGTAAGATTTCTTTTATTTGTCCATATTTCCTTTAATATAATAATACTTCCTCTATAAGTAAGATTTCCTTTATTTGTCCATATTTCCTTTAATATAATAATACTTCCTCTATAAGTAAGATTTCCTTTATTTGTCCATATTTCCTTTAATATAATAATACTTCCTCTATAAGTAAGATTTCCTTTATTTGTCCATATTTCCTTTAATATAATAATACTTCCTCTATAAGTAAGATTTCCTTTATTTGTCCATATTTCCTTTAATATAATAATACTTCCTCTATAAGTAAGATTTCCTTTATTTGTTTATATTTTCTTTAATATAATAATACTTCCTCTATAAGTAAGATTTCCTTTATTTGTTTATATTTTCTTTAATATAATAATACTTCCTCTATAAGTAAGATTTCCTTTATTTGTCCATATTTCCTTTAATATAATAATACTTCCTCTATAAGTAAGATTTCCTTTATTTGTCCATATTTCCTTTAATATAATAATACTTACTTTATAAGTAAGATTTCCTTTATTTCTCCATATTTCCTTTAACATAATAATACTTCCTCTATAAGTAAGATTTACTTTATTTGTTTGTATTTTTTAAAATATAAATATACTTCCTCTATAAGTAAGATTTCCTTTATTTGTCCATATTTCCTTTAATATAATAATACTTCCTCTATAAGTAAGATTTCCTTTATTTGTCCATATTTCCTTTAATATAATAATACTTCCTCTATAAGTAAGATTTCCTTTATTTGTTTATATCTTTTTTAATATAATAATACTTCCTCTATAAGTAAGATTTCCTTTATTTGTCCATATTTCCTTTAATATAATAATACTTCCTCTATAAGTAAGATTTCCTTTATTTGTCCATATTTCCTTTAATATAATAATACTTCCTCTATAAGTAAGATTTTCTTTATTTGTCCATATTTCCTTTAATATAATAATACTTCCTCTATAAGTAAGATTTCCTTTATTTGTCCATATTTCCTTTAATATAATAATACTTCCTCTATAAGTAAGATTTCCTTTATTTGTCCATATTTCCTTTAATATAATAATACTTCCTCTATAAGTAAGATTTCCTTTATTTGTTTATATTTTTTAATATAATAATACTTCCTCTATAACTAAGATTTCCTTTATTTGTTTATATTTTCTTTAATATAATAATACTTCCTCTATAAGTAAGATTTCCTTTATTTGTCCATATTTCCTTTAATATAATAATACTTCCTCTATAAGTAAGATTTCCTTTATTTGTCCATATTTCCTTTAATATAATAATACTTCCTCTATAAGTAAGATTTCCTTTATTTGTCCATATTTTTTTTAATACAATAATATTTCCTCTATAAGTAAGATTTCCTTTATTTGTCCATATTTCCTTTAATATAATAATACTTCCTCTATAAGTAAGATTTCCTTTATTTGTCCATATTTCCTTTAATATAATAATACTTCCTCTATAAGTAAGATTTCCTTTATTTGTTTATATTTTTTTAATATAATAATACTTCCTCTGTAAGTAAGATTTCCTTTATTTGTCCATATTTTTTTAATATAATAATACTTCCTCTATAAGTAAGATTTCCTTTATTTGTTTATATTTTCTTTAATATAATAATACTTCCTCTATAAGTAAGATTTCCTTTATTTGTCCATATTTCCTTTAATATAATAATACTTCTTCTATGAGTAAGATTTCCTTTATTTGTCCATATTTCCTTTAATATATTAATACTTCCTCTATAAGTAAGATTTCCTTTATTTGTCCATATTTCTTTTAATATAATAATACTTCCTCTATAAGTAAGATTTCCTTTATTTGTCCATATTTCCTTTAATATAATAATACTTCCTCTATAAGTAAGATTTCCTTTATTTGTCCATATTTCCTTTAATATAATAATACTTCCTCTATAAGTAAGATTTCCTTTATTTGTCCATATTTTCTTTAATATAATAATACTTCCTCTATAAGTAAGATTTCCTTTATTTGTTTATATTTTTTTAATATAATAATACTTCCTCTATCAGTAAGATTTCCTTTATTTGTCCATATTACCTTTAATATAAATATACTTCCTCTATAAGTAAGATTTCCTTTATTTGTCCATATTTCCTTTAATATAATAATACTTCCTCTATAAGTAAGATTTCCTTTATTTGTTTATATTTTCTTTAATATAATAATACTTTCTCTATAAGTAAGATTTCCTTTATTTGTCCATATTTCCTTTAATATAATAATACTTCCTCTATGAGTAAGATTTCCTTTATTTGTCCATATTTCCTTTAATATAATAATACTTCCTCCATAAGTAAGATTTCCTTTATTTGTCCATATTTCCTTTAATATAATAATACTTCCTCTATAAGTAAGATTTCCTTTATTTGTCCATATTTTTTTAAAAATATAATAATACTTCCTCTATAAGTTAATTTCTTTATTTGTCCATATTTCCTTTAATATAATAATACTTCCTCTATAAGTAAGATTTCCTTTACTTGTCCATATTTACTTTAATATAATAATACTTCCTCTATAAGTAAGATTTCCTTTATTTGTCCATATTTTCTTTAATATAATAATACTTCCTCTATAAGTAAGATTTCCTTTATTTGTCCATATTTCCTTTAATATAATAATACTTCCTCTATAAGTAAGATTTCCTTTATTTGTCCATATTTCCTTTAATATAATAATACTTCCTCTATAAGTAAGATTTCCTTTATTTGTCCATATTTCCTTTAATATAATAATACTTCCTCTATAAGTAAGATTTCCTTTATTTGTCCATATTTCCTTTAATATAATAATACTTTCTCTATAAGTAAGATTTCCTTTATTTGTCCATATTTCCTTTAATATAATAATACTTCCTCTATAAGTAAGATTTCCTTTATTTGTTTATATTTTCTTTAATATAATAATACTTTCTCTATAAGTAAGATTTCCTTTATTTGTCCATATTTCCTTTAATATAATAATACTTCCTCTATAAGTAAGATTTCCTTTATTTGTCCATATTTTTTAATATAATAATACTTCCTCTATAAGTAAGATTTCCTTTATTTGTCCATATTTCCTTTAATATAATAATACTTCCTCTATAAGTAAGATTTCCTTTATTTGTTTATATTTTTTAATATAATAATACTTCCTCTGTAAGTAAGATTTCCTTTATTTGTCCATATTTCCTTTAATATAATAATACTTCCTCTATAAGTAAGATTTCCTTTATTTGTTTATATTTTCTTTAATATAATAATACTTTCTCTATAAGTAAGATTTCCTTTATTTGTCCATATTTCCTTTAATATAATAATACTTCCTCTATAAGTAAGATTTCCTTTATTTGTCCATATTTCCTTTAATATAATAATACTTCCTCTATAAGTAAGATTTCCTTTATTTGTCCATATTTCCTTTAATATAATAATACTTCCTCTATAAGTAAGATTTCCTTTATTTGTCCATATTTCCTTTAATATAATAATACTTCCTCTATAAGTAAGATTTTCCTTTATTTGTTTATATTTTCTTTAATATAATAATACTTCCTCTATAAGTAAGATTTCCTATTTGTCCATATTTCCTTTTTTAATAATACTTCCTCTATAAGTAAGATTTCCTTTATTTGTCCATATTTCCTTTAATATAATAATACTTCCTCTATAAGTAAGATTTCCTTTATTTGTTTATATTTTTTTTAATATAATAATACTTCCTCTATAAGTAAGATTTCCTTTATTTGTCCATATTTTCCTTTAATATAATAATACTTCCTCTATAAGTAAGATTTCCTTTATTTGTCCATTTTTCTTTAATATATAATACTTCCTCTATAAGTAAGATTTCCTTTATTTGTCCATATTTCCTTTAATATAATAATACTTCCTCTATAAGTAAGATTTCCTTTATTTGTCCATATTTCCTTTAATATAATAATACTTCCTCTATAAGTAAGATTTCCTTTATTTGTCCATATTTTTTTTAATATAATAATACTTCCTCTATAAGTAAGATTTCCTTTATTTGTTTATATTTTCTTTAATATAATAATACTTCCTCTATAAGTAAGATTTCCTTTATTTGTCCATATTTCCTTTAATATAATAATACTTCCTCTATAAGTAAGATTTCCTTTATTTGTCCATATTTCCTTTAATATAATAATACTTCCTCTATAAGTAAGATTTCCTTTATTTGTCCATATTTCCTTTAATATAATAATACTTCCTCTATAAGTAAGATTTCCTTTATTTGTCCATATTTCCTTTAATATAATAATACTTCCTCTATAAGTAAGATTTCCTTTATTTGTCCATATTTTTTTTAATATAATAATACTTCCTCTATAAGTAAGATTTCCTTTATTTGTCCATATTTCCTTTAATATAATAATACTTCCTCTATAAGTAAGATTTCCTTTATTTGTCCATATTTCCTTTAATATAATAATACTTCCTCTATAAGTAAGATTTCCTTTATTTGTCCATATTTCCTTTAATATAATAATACTTCCTCTATAAGTAAGATTTCCTTTATTTGTCCATATTTCCTTTAATATAATAATACTTCCTCTATAAGTAAGATTTCCTTTATTTGTCCATATTTCCTTTAATATAATAATACTTCCTCTATAAGTAAGATTTCCTTTATTTGTCCATATTTCCTTTAATATAATAATACTTCCTCTATAAGTAAGATTTCCTTTATTTGTCCATATTTCCTTTAATATAATAATACTTCCTCTATAAGTAAGATTTCCTTTATTTGTTTATATTTTTTAATATAATAATACTTCCTCTATAAGTAAAATTTCCTCTATTTGTCCATATTTCCTTTAATATAATAATACTTCCTCTATAAGTAAGATTTCCTTTATTTGTTTATATTTTTTTAATTTAATAATACTTCCTCTATAAGTAAGATTTCCTTTATTTGTCCAAATTTCCTTTAATATAATAATACTTCCTCGATTAGTAAGATTTCTTTATTTGTCCATATTTCCTTTAATATAATAATACTTCCTCTATAAGTAAGATTTCCTTTATTTGTTTATATTTCTTTAATATAATAATACTTCCTCTATAAGTAAGATTTCCTTTATTTCTCCATATTTCCTTTAACATAATAATACTTCCTCTATAAGTGAGATTTCTTTTATTTGTTCATATTTTCTTTAATATAATAATACTTCCTCTATAAGTAAGATTTCCTTTATTTGTCCATATTTCCTTTAATATAATAATACTTCTTCTATAAGTAAGATTTTCTTTATTTGTCGATATTTTTTTAATATAAATATACTTCCTCTATAAGTAAGATTTCCTTTATTTGTCCATATTTCCTTTAATATAATAATACTTCCTCTATAAGTAAGATTTCCTTTATTTGTCCATATATTTCCTTTAATATAATAATACTTCCTCTGTAAGTAAGATTTCCTTTATTTGTTTATATTTTTTTAATATAATAATACTTCCTCTATAAGTAAGATTTCCTTTATTTGTCCATATTTCCTTTAATATAATAATACTTCCTCTATAAGTAAGATTTCCTTTATTTGTCCATATTTCCTTTAATATAATAATACTTCCTCTATAAGTAAGATTTCCTTTTTTTGTCCATATTTCCTTTAATATAATAATACTTCCTCTATAAGTAAGATTTCCTTTATTTGTTTATATTTTTTTTAATATAATAATACTTCCTCTATAAGTTAATTTCTTTATTTGTCCATATTTCCTTTAATATAATAATACTTCCTCTATAAGTAAGATTTCCTTTATTTGTCCATATTTCCTTTAATATAATAATACTTCCTCTATAAGTAAGATTTACTTTATTTGTTTATATTTTCTTTAATATAATAATACTTCCTCTATAAGTAAGATTTCCTTTATTTGTCCATATTTCCTTTAATATAATAATACTTCCTCTATAAGTAAGATTTCCTTTATTTGTCCATATTTCCTTTAATATAATAATACTTCCTCTATAAGTAAGATTTCCTTTATTTGTCCATATTTCCTTTAATATAATAATACTTCCTCTATAAGTAAGATTTCCTTTATTTGTCTATATTTCCTTTAATATAATAATACTTCCTCTATAAGTAAGATTTCCTTTATTTGTCCATATTTCCTTTAATATAATAATACTTCCTCTATAAGTAAGATTTCCTTTATTTGTTTATATTTTTTTAATATAATAATACTTCCTCTATAAGTAAGATTTCCTTTATTTGTCCATATTTCCTTTAATATAATAATACTTCCTCTATAAGTAAGATTTCCTTTATTTGTCCATATTTCCTTTAATATAATAATACTTCCTCTATAAGTAAGATTTTTTTTATTTGTCCATATTTCCTTTAATATAATAATACTTCCTCTATAAGTAAAATTTCCTTTATTTGTCCATATTTCCTTTAATATAATAATACTTCCTCTATAAGTAAGATTTCCTTTATTTGTCCATATTTCCTTTAATATAATAATACTTCCTCTATAAGTAACATTTCTTTTATTTGTCCAAATTTCCTTTAATATAATAATACTTCCTCTATAAGTAAGATTTCCTTTATTTGTTTATATCTTTTTTAATATAATAATATTTCCTCTATAAGTAAGATTTCCTTTATTTGTCCATATTTCCTTTAATATAATAATACTTCCTCTATAAGTAAGATTTCCTTTATTTGTCCATATTTCCTTTAATATAATAATACTTCCTCTATAAGTAAGATTTCCCTTATTTGTCCATATTTCCTTTAATATAATAATACTTCCTCTATAAGTAAGATTTCCTTTATTTGTCCATATTTCCTTTAATATAATAATACTTCCTCTATAAGTAAGATTTCCTTTATTTGTCCATATTTCCTTTAATATAATAATACTTCCTCTATAAGTAAGATTTCCTTTATTTGTTTATATTTTTTAATATAATAATACTTCCTCTATAAGTAAAATTTCCTTTATTTGTCCATATTTTCCTTTAATATAATAATACTTCCTCTATAAGTAAGATTTCCTTTATTTGTTTATATTTTCTTTAATATAATAATACTTCCTCTATAAGTAAGATTTCCTTTATTTGTCCATATTTCCTTTAATATAATAATACTTCCTCTATAAGTAAGATTTCCTTTATTTGTCCATATTTTTTAATATAATAATACTTCCTCTATAAGTAAGATTTCCTTTATTTGTCCATATTTTTTTTTAATATAATAATATTTCCTCTATAAGTAAGATTTCTTTTATTTGTTTATATTTTCTTTAATATAATAATACTTCCTCTATAAGTAAGATTTCCTTTATTTGTCCATATTTCCTTTAATATAATAATACTTCCTCTATAAGTAAGATTTCCTTTATTTGTTTATATTTTTTAATATAATAATACTTCCTCTATAAGTAAGATTTCCTTTATTTGTCCATATTTTCTTTAATATAATAATACTTCCTCTATAAGTAAGATTTTCTTTATTTGTTTATATTTTCTTTAATATAATAATACTTCCTCTATAAGTAAGATTTCCTTTATTTGTCCATATTTACTTTAATATAATAATACTTCCTCTATAAGTAAGATTTACTTTATTTGTCCATATTTCTTTTAATATAATAATACTTCCTCTATAAAAAGATTTCCTTTATTTGTCCATATTTCCTTTAATATAATAATACTTCCTCTATAAGTAAGATTTCCTTTATTTGTCCATATTTCCTTTAATATAATAATACTTCCTCTATAAGTAAGATTTCCTTTATTTGTCCATATTTCCTTTAATATAATAATACTTCCTCTATAAGTAAGATTTCCTTTATTTGTCCATATTTCTTTAATATAATAATACTTCCTCTATAAGTAAGATTTCCTTTATTTGTTTATATTTTTTTTAATATAATAATACTTCCTCTATAAGTAAGATTTCCTTTATTTGTCCATATTTCCTTTAATATAATAATACTTTCTCTATAAGTAAAATTTCCTTTATTTGTCCATATTTTCCTTTAATATAATAATACTTCCTCTATAAGTAAGATTTCCTTTATTTGTCCATATTTCTTTTAATATAATAATACTTCCTCTATAAGTAAGATTTCCTTTATTTGTCCAATTTTCTTTTAATATAATAATACTTCCTCTATAAGTAAGATTTCCTTTATTTGTCCATATTTCCTTTAATATAATAATACTTCCTCTATAAGTAAGATTTCCTTTATTTGTTTCCATATTTTTTAATATAATAATACTTCCTCTATAAGTAAGATTTCCTTTATTTGTTTATATTTTCTTTAATATAATAATACTTCCTCTATAAGTAACATTTCTTTTATTTGTCCAAATTTCCTTTAATATAATAATACTTCCTCTATAAGTAAGATTTCTTTTATTTGTCCATATTTACTTTAATATAATAATACTTCCTCTATAAGTAAGATTTCCTTTATTTGTTATATATTTTTTAATATAATAATACTTCCTCTATAAGTAAGATTTCCTTTATTTGTCCATATTTCCTTTAATATAATAATACTTCCTCTATAAGTAAGATTTCCTTTATTTGTCCATATTTCCTTTAATATAATAATACTTCCTCTATAAGTAAGATTTCCTTTATTTGTTTATATTTTCTTTAATATAATAATACTTCCTCTATAAGTAAGATTTCCTTTATTTGTCCATATTTCCTTTAATATAATAATACTTCCTCTATAAGTAAGATTTCCTTTATTTGTCCATATTTTCTTTAATATATTTCCTTTCATTTTATAATACTTCCTCTATAAGTAAGATTTCCTTTATTTGTCCATATTTCCTTTAATATAATAATACTTCCTCTATAAGTAAGATTTCCTTTATTTGTCCATATTTTTTTAATATAATAATACTTCCTCTATAACTAAGATTTTCTTTATTTGTCCATATTTCCTTTAATATAATAATACTTCCTCTATAAGTAAGATTTCCTTTATTTGTCCATATTTCCTTTAATATAATAATACTTCCTCTATAAGTAAGATTTCCTTTATTTGTCCATATTTCCTTTAATATAATAATACTTCCTCTATAAGTAAGATTTCCTTTATTTGTCCATATTTCCTTTAATATAATAATACTTCCTCTATAAGTAAGATTTTCTTTATTTGTTTATATTTTCTTTAATATAATAATACTTTCTCTATAAGTAAGATTTCCTTTATTTGTTTATATTTTCTTTAATATAATAATACTTCCTCTATAAGTAAGATTTCCTTTATTTGTCCATATTTCCTTTAATATAATAATACTTCCTCTATAAGTAAGATTTCCTTTATTTGTTTATATTTTCTTTAATATAATAATACTTCCTCTATAAGTAAGATTTCCTTTATTTGTTTATATTTTTTAATATAATAATACTTCCTCTGTAAGTAAGATTTCCTTTATTTGTCCATATTTTCTTTAATATAATAATACTTCCTCTATAAGTAAGATTTCCTTTATTTGTCCATATTTCCTTTAATATAATAATACTTCCTCTATAAGTAAGATTTCCTTTATTTGTCCATATTTCCTTTAATATAATAATACTTCCTCTATAAGTAAGATTTCCTTTATTTGTTTATATTTTCTTTAATATAATAATACTTTCTCTATAAGTAAGATTTCCTTTATTTGTTTATATTTTCTTTAATATAATAATACTTCCTCTATAAGTAAGATTTCTTTTATTTGTCCATATTTCCTTTAATATAATAATACTTCCTCTATAAGTAAGATTTCCTTTATTTGTCCATATTTCCTTTAATATAATAATACTTCCTCTATAAGTAAGATTTTCTTTATTTGTTTATATTTTCTTTAATATAATAATACTTCCTCTATAAGTAAGATTTCCTTTATTTGTCCATATTTCCTTTAATATAATAATACTTCTTCTATAAGTAAGATTTCCTTTATTTGTTTATATTTTCTTTAATATAATAATACTTCCTCTATGAGTAAGATTTCCTTTATTTGTCCATATTTCCTTTAATATAATAATACTTCCTCTATAAGTAAGATTTCCTTTATTTGTTTATATATTTTTTAATATAATAATATTTCCTCTATAAGTAAGATTTCCTTTATTTGTCCATATTTCCTTTAATATAATAATACTTCCTCTATAAGTAAGATTTCCTTTATTTGTCCATATTTCCTTTAATATAATAATATTTCCTCTATAAGTAAGATTTCCTTTATTTGTCCATATTTCCTTTAATATAATAATACTTCCTCTATAAGTAAGATTTCCTTCATTTGTCCATATATTTACTTTTAATATAATAATACTTCCTCTATAAGTAAGATTTTCTTTATTTGTCCATATTTCCTTTAATATAATAATACTTCCTCTATAAGTAAGATTTCCTTTATTTGTCCATATTTTCTTTAACATAATATTACTTCATCTATAAGTAAGATTTCCTTTATTTGTCCATATTTTTTTAATATAATAATACTTCCTCTATAAGTAAGATTTCCTTTATTTGTCCATATTTTTTTTAATATAATATACTTCCTCTATAAGTAAGATTTCCTTTATTTGTTTATATTTTTTTTAATATAATAATACTTCCTCTATAAGTAAGATTTCCTTTATTTGTCCATATTTCCTTTAATATAATAATACTTCCTCTATAAGTAAGATTTCCTTTATTTGTCCATATTTCCTTTAATATAATAATACTTCCTCTATAAGTAAGATTTCCTTTATTTGTCCATATTTCCTTTAATATAATAATACTTCCTCTATAAGTAAGATTTCCTTTATTTGTCTATATTTCCTTTAATATAATAATACTTCCTCTATGAGTAAGATTTCCTTTATTTCTCCATATTTCCTTTAATATATTAATACTTCCTCTATAAGTAAGATTTCTTTATTTGTTTATTTTTCTTTAATATAATAATACTTCCTCTATAAGTAAGATTTCCTTTATTTGTCCATATTTCCTTTAATATAATAATACTTCCTCTATAAGTAAGATTTCCTTTATTTGTCCATATTTCCTTTAATATAATAAAACTTACTTTATAAGTAAGATTTCCTTTATTTGTTTATATCTTTTTTAATATAATAATATTTCCTCTATAAGTAAGATTTCCTTTATTTGTCCATATTTCCTTTAATATAATAATACTTCCTGTATAAGTAAGATTTCCTTTATTTGTCCATATTTTCTTTAATATAATAATACTTCCTCTATAATAAGATTTCCTTTATTTGTCCATATTTCCTTTAATATAATAATACTTCCTCTATAAGTAAGATTTCCTTTATTTGTTTATATTTTCTTAAATATAATAATCCTTCTATAAGTAAGACTTCTTTTATTTGTTCATATTTTCTTTAATATAATAATACTTCCTCTATAAGTAAGATTTCCTTTATTTGTCCATATTTCCTTTAATATAATAATACTTCCTCTATAAGTAAGATTTCCTTTATTTGTTTATATTTTCTTTAATATAATAATACTTCCTCTATAAGTAAGATTTCCTTTATTTGTCCATATTTCCTTTAATATAATAATACTTCCTCTATAAGTAAGATTTCCTTTATTTGTCCATATTTCCTTTAATATAATAATACTTCCTCTATAAGTAAGATTTCCTTTATTTGTTTATATCTTTTTTAATATAATAATATTTCCTCTATAAGTAAGATTTCCTTTGTTTGTCCATATTACCTTTAATATAATAATACTTCCTCTATGAGTAAGATTTCCTTTATTTGTCCATATTTTCTTTAATATAATAATACTTCCTCTATAAGTAAGATTTCCTTTATTTCTCCATATTTCCTTTAATATAATAATACTTCCTCTATAAGTAAGATTTCTTTTATTTGTTTATATTTTCTTTAATATAATAATACTTCCTCTATAAGTAAGATTTCCTTTATTTGTCCATATTTCCTTTAATATAATAATACTTCTCTATAAGTAAGATTTCCTTTATTTGTCCATATTTCCTTTAATATAATAATACTTCCTCTATAAGTAAGATTTCCTTTATTTGTTATATTTTTTTTAATATAATAATACTTCCTCTATAAGTAAGATTTCCTTTATTTGTTTATATTTTCTTTAATATAATAATACTTCTTCTATAAGTAAGATTTCTTTTATTTGTCCATATTTCCTTTAATATAATAGTACTTCCTCTATAAGTAAGATTTCCTTTATTTGTTTATATATTTTTTAATATAATAATACTTCCTCTATAAGTAAGATTTCCTTTATTTGTCCATATTTCCTTTAATATAATAATACTTCCTCTATAAGTAAAATTTCCTTTATTTGTCCATATTTCCTTTAATATAATAATACTTCCTCTATAAGTAAGATTTCCTTTATTTGTTTATATTTTCTTTAATATAATAATACTTCCTCTATAAGTAAGATTTCCTTTATTTGTCCATATTTCCTTTAATATAATAATACTTCCTCTATAAGTAAGATTTTCTTTATTTGTCCATATTTTCTTTAATATAATAATACTTCCTCTATAAGTAAGATTTCCTTTATTTGTCCATATTTCCTTTAATATAATAATACTTCCTCTATAAGTAAGATTTCCTTTATTTGTCCATATTTTTTTAATATAATAATACTTCCTCTATAAGTAAGATTTCCTTTATTTGTCCATATTACCTTTAATATAAATATACTTCCTCTATAAGTAAGATTTATTTTATTTGTCCATATTTCCTTTAATATAATAATACTTCCTCTATAAGTAAGATTTCCTTTATTTGTCCATATTTCCTTTAATATAATAATACTTCCTCTATAAGTAAGATTTCCTTTATTTGTCCATATTTCCTTTAATATAATAATACTTCCTCTATAAGTAAGATTTCCTTTATTTGTTTATATTTTCTTTAATATAATAATACTTTCTCTATAAGTAAGATTTCCTTTATTTGTTTATATTTTCTTTAATATAATAATACTTCCTCTATAAGTAAGATTTCCTTTATTTGTCCATATTTCCTTTAATATAATAATACTTCCTCTATAAGTAAGATTTCCTTTATTTGTTGATATTTTTTAATATAAATATACATCCTCTATAAGTAAGATTTCCTTTATTTGTTTATATATTTTTAATATAATAATATTTCCTCTATAAGTAAGATTTCCTTTATTTGTCCATATTTCCTTTAATATAATAATACTTCCTCTATAAGTAAGATTTCCTTTATTTGTCCATATTTCCTTTAATATAATAATACTTCCTCTATAAGTAAGATTTCCTTTATTTGTCTATATTTCCTTTAATATAATAATACTTCCTCTATAAGTAAGATTTCCTTTATTTGTCCATATTTCCTTTAATATAATAATACTTCCTCTATAAGTAAGATTTCCTTTATTTGTTTATATTTTCTTTAATATAATAATACTTCCTCTATAAGTAAGATTTCTTTTATTTGTCCATATTTCCTTTAATATAATAATACTTCCTCTATAAGTAAGATTTCCTTTGTTTGTCCATATTTCCTTTAATATAATAATACTTCCTCTATAAGAAGATTTTCTTTATTTGTTTATATTTTCTTTAATATAATAATACTTCCTCTATAAGTAAGATTTCCTTTATTTGTCCATATTTCCTTTAATATAATAATACTTCCTCTATAAGTAAGATTTCCTTTATTTGTTTATATTTTCTTTAATATAATAATACTTCCTCTATAAGTAAGATTTCCTTTATTTGTCCATATTTCCTTTAATATAATAATACTTCCTCTATAAGTAAGATTTCCTTTATTTGTTTATATTTTTTAATATAATAATATTTCCTCTATAAGTAAGATTTCCTTTATTTGTCCATATTTTTTTAATATAATAATACTTCCCCTGTAAGTAAGATTTCCTTTATTTGTCCATATTTTTTTAATATAATAATACTTCCTCTATAAGTAAGATTTCCTTTATTTGTCCATATTTTTTTTAATATAAATATACTTCCTCTATAAGTAAGATTTCCTTTATTTGTTTATATTTTTTTAATATAATAATACTTCCTCTATAAGTAAGATTTCCTTTATTTGTCCATATTTCCTTTAATATAATAATACTTCCTCTATAAGTAAGATTTCCTTTATTTGTCCATATTTCCTTTAATATAATAATACTTCCTCTATAAGTAAGATTTCCTTTATTTGTCCATATTTCCTTTAATATAATAATACTTCCTCTATAAGTAAGATTTCCTTTATTTATCTATATTTCCTTAAATATAATAATACTTCCTCTATAAGTAAGATTTCCTTTATTTGTCCATATTTCCTTTAATATAATAATACTTCCTCTATAAGTAAGATTTCCTTTATTTGTTTATATTTTCTTTAATATAATAATACTTCCTCTATAAGTAAGATTTCCTTTATTTGTCCATATTTCCTTTAATATAATAATACTTCCTCTATAAGTAAGATTTCCTTTATTTGTCCATATTTCCTTTAATATAATAATACTTCCTCTATAAGTAAGATTTCCTTTTTTTGTTTATATTTTTTTTAATATAATAATATTTCCTATATGATAAAATTTCCTTTATTTGTCCATATTTTCCTTTAATATAATAATACTTCCTCTATAAGTAAGATTTCTTTTATTTGTTCATAATTTCTTTAATATAATAATACTTTCTCTATAAGTAAGATTTCCTTTATTTGTCCATATTTCCTTTAATATATTAATACTTCCTCTATAAGTAAGATTTCTTTATTTGTTTATTTTTCTTTAATATAATAATACTTCCTCTATAAGTAACATTTCTTTTATTTGTCCAAATTTTCATTAATATAATGATACTTTCTCTGTAAGTAAGATTTCCCTTATTTGTCCATATTTCCTTTAATATAATAATACTTCCTTTATAAGTAAGATTTCCTTTATTTGTTTATATTTTCTTTAATATAATAATACTTCCTCAATAAGTAAGATTTCCTTTATTTGTCCATATTTCCTTTAATATAATAATACTTCCTCTATAAGTAAGATTTCCTTTATTTGTCCATATTTCCTTTAATATAATAATACTTCCTCTATAAGTAAGATTTCCTTTATTTGTTTATATTTTTTTAATATAATAATATTTCCTCTATAAGTAAAATTTCCTTTATTTGTCCAAAATTTCCTTTAATATAATAATACTTCCTCTATAAGTAACATTTCTTTTATTTGTCCAAATTTTATTTAATATAATAATACTTCCTCTATAAGTAAGATTTCCTTTATTTGTCCATATTTCCTTTAATATAATAATACTTCCTCTATAAGTAAGATTTCCTTTATTTGTTTATATTTTCTTTAATATAATAATACTTCCTCTATAAGTAAGATTTCCTTTATTTGTCCATATTTCTTTTAATATAATAATACTTCCTCTATAAGTAAGATTTCCTTTATTTGTCCATATTACCTTTAATATAATAATACTTCCTCGATTAGTAAGATTTCCTTTATTTGTTTATATTTTCTTTAATATAATAATACTTCCTCTATAAGTAAGATTTCTTTATTTGTCCATATTTCCTTTAATATAATAATACTTCCTCTATAAGTAACATTTCTTATGTTTGTCCAAATATCCTTTAATATAATAATACTTCCCCTATAAGTAAGATTTCCTTTATTTGTTTATATTATTTTAATTTGATAATACTTCCTCTATAAGTAAGATTTCCTTTATTTGTCCATATTTCCTTTAATATAATAATACTTCCTCTATAAGTAAGATTTCCTTTATTTGTCCATATTTCCTTTAATATAATAATACTTCCTCTATAAGTAAGATTTCCTTTATTTGTTTATATTTTCTTTAATATAATAATACTTCCTCTATAAGTAAGATTTCCTTTATTTGTCCATATTTCCTTTAATATAATAATACTTCCTCTATAAGTAAGATTTTCTTTATTTGTCCATATTTTCTTTAATATAATAATACTTCCTCTATAAGTAAGATTTCCTTTATTTTTCCATATTTCCTTTAATATAATAATACTTCTTCTATAAGTAAGATTTCCTTTATTTGTCCATATTTTTTTAATATAATAATACTTGCTCTATAACTAAGATTTTCTTTATTTGTCCATATTTCCTTTAATATAATAATACTTCCTCCATAAGTAAGATTTTTTTTATTTGTCCATATTTCCTTTAATATAATAATACTTCCTCTATAAGTAAGATTTCCTTTATTTGTCCATATTTCCTTTAATATAATAATACTTCCTCTATAAGTAAGATTTCCTTTATTTGTCCATATTTCCTTTAATATAATAATACTTCCTCTATAAGTAAGATTTCCTTTATTTGTTTATATTTTCTTTAATATAATAATACTTTCTCTTTAAGTAAGATTTCCTTTATTTGTTTATATTTTCTTTAATATAATAATACTTCCTCTATAAGTAAGATTTCTTTTATTTGTCCATATTTCCTTTAATATAATAATACTTCCTCTATAAGTAAGATTTCCTTTATTTGTTTATATTTTATTTAATATAATAATACTTTCTCTATAAGTAAGATTTCCTTTATTTGTTTATATATTTTTTAATATAATAATATTTCCTCTATAAGTAAGATTTCCTTTATTTGTCCATATTTCCTTTAATATAATAATACTTCCTCTATTAGTAAGATTTCCTTTATTTGTCCATATTTCCTTTAATATAATAATACTTCCTCTATAAGTAAGATTTCCTTTATTTGTCGATATTTCCTTTAATATAATTATACTTCCTCTATAAGTAAGATTTCCTTTATTTGTTTATATTTTCTTTAATATAATAATACTTCCTCTATAAGTAAGATTTCCTTTATTTGTTTATATTTTCTTTAATATAATAATACTTCCTCTATAAGTAAGATTTCCTTTATTTGTCCATATTTCCTTTAATATAATAATACTTCCTCTATAAGTAAGATTTCCTTTATTTGTTCATAATTCCTTTAATATAATAATACTTCCTCTATAAGTAAGATTTTCTTTATTTGTTTATATTTTCTTTAATATAATAATACTTCCTCTATAAGTAAGATTTCCTTTATTTGTCCATATTTCCTTTAATATAATAATACTTCCTCTATAAGTAAGATTTCCTTTATTTGTTTATATTTTCTTTAATATAATAATACTTCCTCTATAAGTAAGATTTCTTTTATTTGTCCATATTTCCTTTAATATAATAATACTTCCTCTATAAGTAAGATTTCCTTTATTTGTTTATATTTTTTTAATATAATAATATTTCCTCTATAAGTAAAATTTCCTTTATTTGTCCATATTTCCTTTAATATAATAATACTTCCTCTATAAGTAAGATTTCCTTTATTTGTCCATATTTCCTTTAATATAATAATATTTCCTCTATAAGTAAGATTTCCTTTATTTGTCCATATTTTCTTTAATATAATAATACTTCCTCTATAAGTAACATTTCATTTATTTGTCCATATTTTTTTTAATATAATAATACTTCCTCTATAAGTAAGATTTCCTTTATTTGTCCATATTTCCTTTAATATAATAATACTTCCTCTATAAGTAAGATTTCCTTTATTTGTCCATATTTCCTTTAATATAATAATACTTCTTCTATAAGTAAGATTTCCTTTATTTGTCGATATTTTTTAATATAAATATACTTCCTCTATAAGTAAGATTTCCTTTATTTGTCCATATTTTTTTAATATAATAATACTTCCTCTATAAGTAAGATTTCCTTTATTTGTTGATATCTTTTTTAATATAATAATACTTCCTCTATAAGTAAGATTTCCTTTGTTTGTCCATATTTCCTTTAATATAATAATACTTCCTCTATAAGTAAGATTTCCTTTATTTGTCCATATTTCCTTTAATATAATAATACTTCCTCTATAAGTAAGATTTCCTTTATTTGTCCATATTTCCTTTAATATAATAATACTTCCTCTATAAGTAAGATTTCCTTTATTTGTCCATATTTCCTTTAATATAATTATACTTCCTCTATAAGTAAGATTTCCTTTATTTGTCCATATTTCCTTTAATATAATAATACTTCCTCTATAAGTAAGATTTTCTTTATTTGTTTATATTTTCTTTAATATAATAATACTTCCTCTATAAGTAAGATTTCCTTTATTTGTCCATATTTCCTTTAATATAATAATACTTCCTCTATAAGTAAGATTTCCTTTATTTGTCCATATTTCCTTTAATATAATAATACTTCCTCTATAAGTAAGATTTCCTTTATTTGTTTATATTTTTTTAATATAATAATATTTCCTCTATAAGTAAGATTTCCTTTATTTGTCCATATTTCCTTTAATATAATAATACTTCCTCTATAAGTAAGATTTCCTTTATTTGTCCATATTTTCTTTAATATAATAATACTTTCTCTATAAGTAAGATTTCCTTTATTTGTCCATATTTCCTTTAATATAATAATACTTCCTCTATAAGTAAGATTTCCTTTATTTGTTTATATTTTCTTTAATATAATAATACTTCCTCTATAAGTAAGATTTCTTTTATTTGTCCATATTTTCTTTAATATAATAATACTTTCTCTAAGTAAGATTTCCTTTATTTGTCCATATTTCCTTTAATATAATAATACTTCCTCTATAAGTAAGATTTCCTTTATTTGTTTATATTTTCTTTAATATAATAATACTTCCTCTATAAGTAAGATTTCCTTTATTTGTCCATATTTCCTTTAATATAATAATACTTCCTCTATAAGTAAGATTTCCTTTATTTGTCCATATTTCCTTTAATATAATAATACTTCCTCTATAAGTAAGATTTCCATTATTTGTTTATATCTTTTTTAATATAATAATACTTCCTCTATAAGTAAGATTTCTTTTATTTGTCCATATTTCCTTTAATATAATAATACTTCCTCTATAAGTAACATTTCTTTTATTTGTCCAAATTTCCTTTAATATAATAATACTTCCTCTATAAGTAAGATTTCCTTTATTTGTCCATATTTCCTTTAATATAATAATACTTCCTCTATAAGTAAGATTTCCTTTATTTGTTTATATTCTTTTAATATAATAATACTTCCTCTATAAGTAAGATTTCCTTTATTTGTCCATATTTCCTTTAATATAATAATACTTCCTCTATAAGTAAGATTTCCTTTATTTGTCCATATTTCCTTTAATATAATAATACTTCCTCTATAAGTAAGATTTCCTTTATTTGTCCATATTTCCTTTAATATAATACTTACTCTATAAGTAAGATTTCCTTTATTTGTTTATATTTTCTTTAATATAATAATACTTCCTCTATAAGTAAGATTTCCTTTATTTGTCCATATTTCCTTTAATATAATAATACTTCCTCTATAAGTAAGATTTCCTTTATTTGTCCATATTTCCTTTAATATAATAATACTTCCTCTATAAGTAAGATTTCCTTTATTTGTCCATATTTCCTTTAATATAATAATACTTCCTCTCTAAGTAAGATTTCCTTTATTTGTTTATATTTTTTTAATATAATAATACTTCCTCTATAAGTAAGATTTCCTTTATTTGTCCATATTTCCTTTAATATAATAATACTTCCTCTATAAGTAAGATTTCCTTTATTTGTCCATATTTCCTTTAATATAATAATACTTCCTCTATAAGTAAGATTTTCTTTATTTGTCCATATTTCCTTTAATATAATAATACTTCCTCTATAAGTAAGATTTCCTTTATTTGTCCATATTTTTTTTAATATAATAATACTTCCTCTATAAGTAAGATTTCCTTTATTTGTCCATATTTCCTTTAATATAATAATACTTCCTCTATAAGTAAGATTTCCTTTATTTGTTTATATCTTTTTTAATATAATAATATTTCCTCTATAAGTAAGATTTCCTTTGTTTGTCCATATTTCCTTTAATATAATAATACTTCCTCTATAAGTAAGATTTCCTTTATTTGTCCATATTTCCTTTAATATAATAATACTTCCTCTATAAGTAAGATTTCCTTTATTTGTCCATATTTTTTTTAATATAATAATACTTCCTCTATAAGTAAGATTTCCTTTATTTGTCCATATTTCCTTTAATATAATAATACTTCCTCTATAAGTAAGATTTCCTTTATTTGTCCATATTTCCTTTAATATAATAATACTTCCTCTATAAGTAAGATTTCCTTTATTTGTCCATATTTCCTTTAATATAATAATACTTCCTCTATAAGTAAGATTTCCTTTATTTGTCCATATTACCTTTAATATAATAATACTTCCTCTATAAGTAAGATTTCCTTTATTTGTTTATATTTTCTTTAATATAATAATACTTCCTCTATAAGTAAGATTTCCTTTATTTGTCCATATTTCCTTTAATATAATAATACTTCCTCTATAAGTAAGATTTCCTTTATTTGTTTATTTTTTTTAATATAATAATACTTCCTCTATAAGTAAGATTTCCTTTATTTGTCCATATTTCCTTTAATATAATAATACTTCCTCTATAAGTAAGATTTCCTTTATTTGTTTATATCTTTTTTAATATAATAATACTTCCTCTATAAGTAAGATTTCCTTTATTTGTCCATATTTCCTTTAATATAATAATACTTCCTCTATAAGTAAGATTTCCTTTATTTGTCCATATTTCCTTTAATATAATAATACTTCCTCTATAAGTAAGATTTCCTTTATTTGTCCATATTTCCTTTAATATAATAATACTTCCTCTATAAGTAAGATTTCCTTTATTTGTCCATATTTCCTTTAATATAATAATACTTCCTCTATAAGTAAGATTTCCTTTATTTGTCCATATTTTTTAATATAAATATACTTCCTCTATAAGTAAGATTTCCTTTATTTGTCCATATTTTTTTTAATATAATAATACTTCCTCTATAAGTAAGATTTCCTTTATTTGTTTATATTTTTTTTAATATAATAATACTTCCTCTATAAGTAAGATTTCCTTTATTTGTCCATATTTCCTTTAATATAAATATACTTCCTCTGTAAGTAAGATTTCCTTTATTTGTCCATATTTCCTTTAATATAAATATACTTCCTCTGTAAGTAAAATTACCTTTATTTGTCCAAATTTCCTTTAATATAATAATACTTCCTCTATAAGTAAGATTTCCTTTATTTGTCCATATTTCCTTTAATATAATAATACTTCCTCTATAAGTAAGATTTCCTTTATTTGTCCATATTTCCTTTAATATAATAATACTTCCTCTATAAGTAAGATTTCCTTTATTTGTCCATATTTCCTTTAATATAATAATACTTCCTCTATAAGTAAGATTTCCTTTATTTGTCCATATTTCCTTTAATATAATAATACTTCCTCTATAAGTAAGATTTCCTTTATTTGTTTATATCTTTTTTAATATAATAATATTTCCTCTATAAGTAAGATTTCCTTTATTTGTCCATATTTCCTTTAATATAATAATACTTCCTCTATAAGTAAGATTTCTTTTATTTGTCCATATTTCCTTTAATATAATAATACTTCCTCTATAAGTAAGATTTCCTTTATTTGTTTATATTTTTTAATATAATAATATTTCCTCTATAAGTAAGATTTCCTTTATTTGTCCATATTTCCTTTAATATAATAATACTTCCTCTATAAGTAAGATTTCCTTTATTTGTCCATATTTCCATAAATATAATAATACTTCCTCTATAAGTAAGATTTCCTTTATTTGTCCATATTTCCTTTAATATAATAATACTTCCTCTATAAGTAAGATTTCCTTTATTTGTCCATATTTCCTTTAATATAATAATACTTCCTCTATAAGTAAGATTTTCTTTATTTGTCCATATTTCCTTTAATATAATAATACTTCCTCTATAAGTAAGATTTCCTTTATTTGTCCATATTTTTTTTAACATAATATTACTTCATCTATAAGTAAGATTTCCTTTATTTGTCCATATTTCCTTTAATATAATAATACTTCCTCTATAAGTAAGATTTCCTTTATTTGTCCATATTTCCTTTAATATAATAATACTTCCTCTATAAGTAAGATTTCCTTTATTTGTCCATATTTCCTTTAATATAATAATACTTCCTCTATAAGTAAGATTTCCTTTATTTGTCCATATTTCCTTTAATATAATAATACTTCCTCTATAAGTAAGATTTCCTTTATTTGTTTATATTTTCTTTAATATAATAATACTTCCTCTATAAGTAAGATTTCCTTTATTTGTCCATATTTCCTTTAATATAATAATACTTCCTCTATAAGTAAGATTTCCTTTATTTGTCCATATTTCCTTTAATATAATAATACTTCCTCTATAAGTAAGATTTCCTTTATTTGTCCATATTTCCTTTAATATAATAATACTTCCTCTATAAGTAAGATTTCCTTTATTTGTCTATATTTTTTTAATATAATAATACTTCCTCTATAAGTAAGATTTCCTTTATTTGTTTATATTTTTTTAATATAATAATACTTCCTCTATAAGTAAGATTTCCTTTATTTGTCCATATTTCCTTTAATATAATAATACTTCCTCTATAAGTAAGATTTTCTTTATTTGTTTATATTTTCTTTAATATAATAATACTTCCTCTATAAGTAAGATTTCCTTTATTTGTCCATATTTCCTTTAATATAATAATACTTCCTCTATAAGTAAGATTTTCTTTATTTGTCCATATTTCCTTTAATATAATAATACTTCCTCTATAAGTAAGATTTACTTTATTTGTTTGTATTTTCTTTAATATAATAATACTTCCTCTATAAGTAAGATTTCCTTTATTTGTCCATATTTCCTTTAATATAATAATACTTCCTCTATAGGTAAGATTTCATTTATTTGTTCATATTTATTTTAATATAATAATACTTCCTCTATAAATAAAATTTCCTTCATTTGTCCAATTTACTTTTAATATAATAATACTTCCTCCATAAGTAAGATTTCCTTTATTTGTCCATATTTTTTTTAATATAATAATACTTCCTCTATAAGTAATAATTTTTTTATTTCTTTATATTTTTTAATATAATAATACTTCCTCTATCAGTAAGATTTCCTTTATTTGTCCATATTTCCTTTAATATAATAATACTTCCTCTATAAGTAAGATTTCCTTTATTTGTCCATATTTCCTTTAATATAATAATACTTCCTCTATAAGTAAGATTTCCTTTATTTCTCAATATTTCCTTTAATATAATAATATTTCCTCTATAAGTAAGATTTCCTTTATTTGTCCATATTTCCTTTAATATAATAATACTTCCTCTATAAGTAAGATTTCCTTTATTTGTTTATATTTTCTTTAATATAATAATACTTCCTCTATAAGTAAGATTTCCTTTATTTGTCCATATTTCCTTTAATATAATAATACTTCCTCTATAAGTAAGATTTCCTTTATTTGTCCATATTTCCTTTAATATAATAATACTTCCTCTATAAGTAAGATTTTCTTTATTTGTCCATATTTCCTTTAATATAATAATACTTCCTCTATAAGTAAGATTTTCTTTATTTGTTTATATTTTTTTTAATATAATAATACTTCCTCTATAAGTAAGATTTCCTTTATTTGTCCATATTTCCTTTAATATAATAATACTTCCTCTATAAGTAAGATTTCCTTTATTTGTTTATATTTCTATTAATATAATAATACTTCCTCTATAAGTAAGATTTCCTTTATTTGTCCATATTTCCTTTAATATAATAATACTTCCTCTATAAGTAAGATTTCCTTTATTTGTCCATATTTCCTTTAATATAATAATACTTCCTCTATAAGTAAGATTTTCTTTATTTGTTTATATTTTCTTTAATATAATAATACTTCCTCTATAAGTAAGATTTCCTTTATTTGTCCATATTTCCTTTAATATAATAATACTTCCTCTATGAGTAAGATTTCCTTTATTTGTCCATATTTCCTTTAATATAATAATACTTCCTCTATAAGTAAGATTTCCTTTATTTGTCCATATTTCCTTTAATATAATAATACTTCCTCTATAAGTAAGATTTCCTTTATCTGTCCATATTTCCTTTAATATAATAATACTTCCTCTATAAGTAAGATTTCCTTTATTTGTCCATATTTCCTTTAATATAATAATACTTCCTCTATAAGTAAGATTTCCTTTATTTGTTTATATTTTTTTAATATAATAATACTTCCTCTATAAGTAAGATTTCCTTTATTTGTCCATATTTCCTTTAATATAATAATACTTCCTCTATAAGTAAGATTTCCTTTATTTGTCCATATTTCCTTTAATATAATAATACTTCCTCTATAAGTAAAATTTCCTTTATTTGTCCATATTTTTTTAATATAATAATACTTCCTCTATAAGTAAGATTTCCTTTATTTGTCCATATTTCCTTTAATATAATAATACTTCCTCTATAAGTAAGATTTCCTTTATTTGTCCATATTTCCTTTAATATAATAATACTTCCTCTATAAGTAAGATTTCCTTTATTTGTCCATATTTTTTTAATATAATAATACTTCCTCTATAAGTAAGATTTCCTTTATTTGTCCATATTTCCTTAAATATAATAATACTTCCTCTATAAGTAAAATTTCCTTTATTTGTCCATATTTCCTTTAATATAATAATACTTCCTCTATAAGTAAGATTTTTCCTTTATTTGTCCATATTTTTTTAATATAATTATACTTCCTCTATAAGTAAGATTTCCTTTGTTTGTCCATATTACCTTTAATATAATAATACTTCCTCTATAAGAATATTTTCTTTATTTGTTTATATTTCCTTTAATATAATAATACTTCCTCTATAAGTAAGATTTCCTTTATTTGTCCATATTTCCTTTAATATAATAATACTTCCTCTATAAGTAACATTTCTTTTATTTGTCCAAATTTCCTTTAATATAATAATACTTCCTCTATAAGTAAGATTTCCTTTATTTGTTTATATTTTCTTTAATATAATAATACTTCCTCTATAAGTAAGATTTCCTTTATTTGTCCATATTTCCTTTAATATAATAATACTTCCTCTATAAGTAAGATTTCCTTTATTTGTCCATATTTCCTTTAATATAATAATACTTCCTCTATAAGTAAGATTTCCTTTATTTGTCCATATTTATTTTAATATAATAATACTTCCTCTATAAATAAAATTTCCTTCATTTGTCCAATTTACTTTTAATATAATAATACTTCCTCTATAAGTAAGATTTCCTTTATTTGTCCATATTTCCTTTAATATAATAATACTTCCTCTATAAGTAAGATTTTCTTTATTTGTCCATATTTCCTTTAATATAATAATACTTCCTCTATAAGTAAGATTTCCTTTATTTGTTTATATTTTCTTTAATATAATAATACTTCCTCTATAAGTAAGATTTCCTTTATTTGTCCATATTTCCTTTAATATAAAAATACTTCCTCTATAAGTAAAATTTCCTTTATTTGTCCATATTTCCATAAATATAATAATACTTCCTCTATAAGTAAGATTTCCTTTATTTGTCCATATTTTTTAATATAATAATACTTCCTCTATAAGTAAGATTTCCTTTATTTGTCCATATTTCCTTTAATATAATAATACTTCCTCTATAAGTAAGATTTCCTTTATTTGTTTATATTTTTTAATATAATAATACTTCCTCTATAAGTAAGATTTCCTTTATTTGTCCATATTTCCTTTAATATAATAATACTTCCTCTATAAGTAAGATTTCCTTTATTTGTCCATATTTCCATTAATATAATAATACTTCCTCTATAAGTAAGATTTCCTTTATTTATCTATATTTCCTTAAATATAATAATACTTCCTCTATAAGTAAGATTTCCTTTATTTGTCCATATTTCCTTTAATATAAAATACTTCCTCTATAAGTAAGATTTTCTTTTGTTTATCCATATTTCCTTTAATATAATAATACTTCTTCTATAAGTAAGATTTCCTTTATTTGTCCAATTTACCTTTAATATAATAATACTTCCTCTATTAGTAAGATTTCCTTTATTTGTCCATATTTCCTTTAATATAATAATACTTCCTCTATAAGTAAGATTTCCTTTATTTGTCCATATTTCCTTTAATATAATAATACTTCCTCTATAAGTAAGATTTCCTTTACTTGCCCATATTTTCTTTAATTGTCCATATTTCCTTTCATTTTATAATACTTCCTCTATAAGTAAGATTTCCTTTATTTGTCCATATTTTCTTTAATATAATAATACTTCCTCTATAAGTAAGATTTCCTTTATTTGTTTATATTTTCTTTAATATAATAATACTTCCTCTATAAGTAAGATTTCCTTTGTTTGTCCATATTTCCTTTTTTATAATAATACTTCCTCTATGAGTAAGATTTCCTTTATTTGTCCATATTTCCTTTAATATAATAATACTTCCTCTATGAGTAAGATTTCCTTTATTTGTCCATATTTCCTTTAATATAATAATACTTCCTCTATAAGTAAGATTTCCTTTATTTGTCCATATTTTTTAATATAAATATACTTCCTCTATAAGTAAGATTTCCTTTATTTGTCCATATTTCTTTTAATATAATAATACTTCCTCTATAAGTAAGATTTCCTTTATTTGTTCATATTTCCTTTAATATAATAATACTTCCTCTATAAGTAAGATTTCCTTTATTTGTCCATATTTTTTTTAATATAAATATACTTCCTCTATAAGTAAAATTTCCTTTATTTGTCCATATTTCCATAAATATAATAATACTTCCTCTATAAGTAAGATTTCCTTTATTTGTCCATATTTCCTTTAATATAATAATACTTCCTCTATAAGTAAGATTTCCTTTATTTGTCCATATTTCCTTTAATATAATAATACTTCCTCTATTAGTAAGATTTCCTTTATTTGTTCATATTTTCTTTAATATAATAATACTTCCTCTATAAGTAAGATTTTCTTTATTTGTCCATATTTCCTTTAATATAATAATACTTCCTCTATAAGTGAGATTTCCTTTATTTGTCCATATTTTCCTTAATATAATAATACTTTTTAAAAAGTAATATTTTTTTTATTTGTCCATATTTCCTTTAATACTTGTTTTAAAAGTTTCTGTTATCCTAATTAATGTAGAATTATCTGTTTTTATAACAACTATTTAATTGTTTCTGTCATTAAGTCAAACTGGAACGCTATTCTCTTATGAGAACGGTACTAAACTGAGACACAGAGATGTAGGTTTTAGTTTACCAGCAGTGAGTCTTCTGGTGAACTTGTTAATTATTTTTTCAAAGGCTAAGACGTCTTTTAAAGAAACACGTTGTCGATATCAGAAGAATATTCAATAAGCTGGTGAAAACAAAATATTCGTGATGGTGTCTTCGTTTGAATAGCAACTTAACGTATTACAGTATTGGTGAATCGTTACGAGTTGTGAAGACATATATATACACACACACACAAAACGTTGGTTCTTGAGATAATACAAACATACGTAAGTTCATCAAGTCTTCATAGAAATCAGTAAAAACCTTATAATCTGAGTGCTTTCCAAAGCGCTCTCGTTATAGGGGTTTTATTCATTTCTATACTCGATACAAATGGACTAAAATCTGATCAATCAATCTTTGTGATCAAATAACATTCAAACGGCTGCTCTTGCAGCAAATTAGGCGTTACGTAATCTTTAGTTAACATAAAAAATGGTCGCTCGAATAGCACGTCTTTTAATTAACATTTCTCTTACTTAAGACAGTATCTCTTCTAGTCCACACGTGAACGAATTAACGTAACACACGTATTGTAGTTAACACAAGTAACGTGTGCCTAATCACGTGATCTAATTAGTATATCAAGTGGTTTTGTTACTGTAGCAGTCAATCGTCAAGGGCATTTGTTGCATAAATAGATAAAACGATGTCTTTGATAGAAATTATTCCAGACATTCGGGGGGAATTTGAGAATGGAAAATTCGTAAGAAGATGAAAGACACGGAAATTAATGGCATCTGCTTAGATGCTTGTTGAGTTGCAATGCTAAAGGAAGATGCTGACAGGCGGAATTGACGAGTATCTTGACAATAAATGGAAAAATTATAAAGAAACAGCTATATGTCTTCCCTCGTTTGTGCGCCAGTTTCCGCGTTTTTGAAACACGTTGTATACATGGGTGGCTTTGACACAAAGCATCACGTGGATGTGATATCAACTGAAATGAGTCACATGATAAGGCAGAAAAATATATTTTCAAGAAGAAATGATTGACCCATATAGAGGGCTTCATACGTACCAGGTTGAAATCCTCAGTTAGAGTAAGAAACTAATAAGGCGGTAAAATATTTTTATGTCTTATCTTGAGCACGTTCAACTGAAATTATCGAGAAGAAATCTCAGTTGTAAATGAAGAGGAGAAACAGATAAATTTCTGTATGGTCCGAGGAAAAGACCATTGGTGGAAGAATACTGTACCCTTTATGTGGCATCCTTAACAACGAACTTTGAACTCGTCAAGGCCATCATTTAAAAGAGTCTGCTCTTCACAGAAGAAATGAGAAAGAAGTCATGTATCTACAGATGGCCACAAAATGTACCAAATAAATCATGTATCTACAGATGGCCACAAAATGTACCAAAGAAGTCATGTATCTACAGATGGCCACAAAATGTACCAAATAAGTCATGTATCTAAGTCATGTACCAAATAAGTCATGTATCTCAAAATGTACCAAAGAAGTCATGTATCTACTGATGGCCACAAAATGTACCAAAGAAGTCATGTATCTACAGATGGCCACAAAATGTACCAAAGAAGTCATGTATCTACAGATGGCCACAAAATGTACTAAAGAAGCCATGTATCTACAGATAGCCACAAAATGTACCAAAGAAGCCATGTATCTACAGATGGCCACAAAATGTACTAAAGAAGCCATGTATCTACAGATAGCCACAAAATGTACCAAAGAAGCCATGTATCTACAGATAGCCACAAGATGTACCAAAGAAGTCATGTATCTACAGTTGACCAGAAGATGTACCAAAGAAGTCATGTATCTGAAGTTGACCAGAAGATGTACCAAAGAAGTCATATATCTGAAGTTGACCAGAAGATGTACCAAAGAAGTCATGTATCTGAAGTTGACCAGAAGATGTACCAAAGACGTCATGTATCTGAAGTTGACCAGAAGATGTACCAAAGAAGTCATGTATCTGCAGTTGACCAGAAGATGTACCAAAGAAGTCATGTATCTGCAGTTGGCCACAAGATGTACCAAAGAAGTCATGTATCTACAGATGGCCACAAGATGCACCAAAGAAGTCATGTATCTACAGATGGCCACAAGATGTACCAAAGAAGTCATGTATCTACAGATGGCCACAAGACGTACCAAAGAAGCCATGTATCTACAGATGGCCACAAGACGTACCAAAGAAGCCATGTATCTACAGATGGCCACAAGACGTACCAAAGAATGTATCTACAGATGGCCAAAGATGTACCATGTATCTACAGTTGACCAGAAGATGTACCAAAGAAGTCATGTATCTACAGTTGACCAGAAGATGTACCAAAGAAGTCACGTTACTGTTTGTTACTGTCGCTTTTAATTTAGTCTCATATCTGAAATTAAATTTTATAATTTATCAAGTCTAGTGGTAAGTCTACGGATTTACAATGCTAAAATCATGGATTCGATTCCCTCGGTGGACTCAGCAGATAGCCTAATGTGGCTTTGCTATAAGCTAAACACACAAATATTTTTTGAAAGTGGCTTCTTTAGCGGCACAGCGATATGTATGCGGACTTAAATCACTAGAAGCCAGGTTCTAATGCCCGGGTTAGGCAGTGCACAGACAGTCCATCGTGTAGCCTTGTGGTTGACTACAAATAAACTTCACAGTGGCCTAAGTGTTAGTATTTCTCTGAATCCAAGAGTTTATGGTTCGTGTCCCATTACCTATAAAATGCACTACGCAATTAGGTACCATGGGTGCATTATAAGAACGACTGTAAAATCGCGTTATTCTTTCAGCCAAGAATAGCCCATGAACAGGCGCTGTGGGTGCTGGTGACTAATCAAATTAATAAACAGCTATATGCAATTAGCCCTTTGTGTGGTTCTGCGCGAAGTTTGAAAATAAACAAATAAACAAACGAATACCCTTTTTTAGTTAAAGTGTGCTAAAAATCGTGCTTGATTTATAGGATTAGAGAAACCAATTCGTATGCAGGGGCAGAACTTCTACGTGCTGCTATTTCTTGATTGGTCCTATGGCCAGGTGGCGCTCGAATCGTAATCTGAGGGTTGAGGGTTTTAATCCCCATCACATCAACATGCTCGCTCTTTCAACCATACGGGGGTTATAAAGTGACGGTCAAACCCACTATTAGTTGGTAAAAGAGTAGCCCAAGAGTTGCACTACTAAATTAGGGACGGCTAGCGCAGATTGCCCCTGTGTAGCTTTGCGCGAAATTTAAAACAAACAAACAAATCTTAATTCTGCGCTCACGGATCGTCTTCAAACAACCGAGAGAACTAGTGGTTTGACATATCGATCTTTCTCTGTTCTGTGTTGTACTTCTGCTTGAGCAAATCTTAGAAAACAATTTTTTTTTTACTCTTGAAATATAATACACGTTCACATTATTTGACAAAGACGCCCACGTAATTATTCCGCACAATTTGTGATTAGATATCTGCTTTCCTATTGGTAGAGATATTTCATTTAAGTAAATGGGATACTCGTAGATATTAAAGGGCAGTAAATGCCAGGCCTTATTTTCTAATTCATCGGCAGTTTCTGAAAAATCTATACCTGGTTCATTATATGCCGAGGAGATGGAATGTTGAAACCTCATATGACTTCGAACATGCGTTTCTTTCTTTTTCTTTTGAAAAGCGTATAACCAGCTTCCTTTAATAGATTAGCATCTAACTCGACATTTCAATAGCTTTGATTACTTTCTGAACTACCTATGCAAAATAATTATCCTCATTTGCTTTCCGAAGCCTAATTATCCCTGAGCATCTGACAAAGACTGTGCCTGTTGTAGCCTGGGAGTTAGTGTTCAGAACAATGAAATTTTGTGCCGCTAAAGAACACGCATTGCGCTTTGAGTTTTGGGAGCATCATAACAGTAGTATTCAACTCCTGTATTTGGTCAGGGGTGTAGGTTGTGGCTGCTGTGACCTTTAAGTCGGAGCCTGGAGATTCCGTGGGGTCTTTGATCTGGTCGTTTATTCTATGTGCCGTTTAGTTTGAAGAGCTTATTAGCAGCAAAGCCAACAATAAATAAAAAACACAAGCAAAGTGAAGGCTAATTAATTTAAAACTCTTAAAATAGTAATATTAACACACAACACTTAAGTCTACAGTTGTTAATTATTTGTTTCTCTTATAAAAAGCTCGCTGTTCAGGAAATCGAACGATTCGCACATCCGGTGAGATTAATTCACGTGGTATATTTTATAACAAATGATAATAAGTTAATCTTGCCACGATAAACATCAAATTAGTGTGATATTTTGTGAACAGATTGTTATACGCAATACTGTGTTGTGATTGTCTGATCTAAGTGTTGCTTTGGGAAGAGCTGAAGGCAGTTTTGTTTTAATATATATTCTTTTCTATATCAGCGACATAAAAACAAACAAACGTCGTCACTAAATTGGGTTTAAGCCCCCAAAGGAGTCGCTTGTCTGCTTTTTCAAGTGTTACATGAAACAAGAAACAGTTTTTGTTGTACTTGATTCATTCACGATAGTGACGAAAAATGTAATCTCATTGAACTTTAGTCAGTATTTTTAAGGGTTAATAGATTCTCAGACAAAAAAGCTTGAAGACAATGAGAGAGAAACAGAATGAAAGCGATATGTCGCGAAAAATGTCTTTCTTCTTTTGTTGGGGCGTTATAGTTGTGACTATCATTCCTACTAGTCTATTAAGAGTAACCGTGTAGGCGGAGGAGGCTACTGATTCTCTGCAAATCTTAAGAGTATCTGACCTGGCCATTCAACGCAAGTATCGTATAATGTACCGTTAAGGTTAAAAATACCAAAATACGAAATAAATTTGAGACTGTAGCGGCAAATTAAGGAACTATTCTCGATATAAAGTGTTGCTTTGGGAAGAGCTGAAGATTTGTTTTCATATATATTTTTTTCTGTATCAGTGACATAAAAACAAACAAACGTCGTCACTAGATTGGGTTTAAGAAAGCTATGAGAGTTGACGATTGTAGTGCACGTGGCGTGGTACTTAGCGCACTAGATAATGGATTCAAGAGTCCATGGCTCGCGTCCCATTACTCTACAAAAGACTTTGTAAAATGGCGTTTCACAATTTTGGCCACGGTTGCGTTATAAGAGTGACAGTTAAATAACACCTTTTTCATTAAGTTTTTTTTTGTTTCACAATTTTTGGCCACGGTTGCGTTATAAGAGTGACAGTTAAATAACACCTTTTTCATTAAGTTTTTTTTGTTGTTGTTGTTCAAGGTTAGGAATACTTATTGTGGGTGGTTCTTATGTTTGTTTGCCAAAATATCCAAAATAAAGCAATATACACCAGTTACTGGAAGAAGGCGTGACGAGAACTGTCGTTCGAACTAATACATTTACCTCAATAAACAAAAAAAAAAGCTACGTTAAACTGTTTTTACCCTACAGATGTCGCTGTATCACATTTAACATCGTAAAATAATTCAATTTTGCTATGTTTTTTTTAAATTGTTTAGCCTCGTTCGAAACACATTTGTTGTCCTTCCTACTGTTCTATCTAGTATTACTGTCACGAAAATCTTTTGTTAGTACATTCACATCTCTATATAAATATCTCGAATACGGTTTATTGTAATAACAAATATTAATATAATGCTGGAAAGACAAATCCGCAAATAGAAGTGATTCTGACAACGTGACAAAGGCAACAAACACGAAGTAAATAATTCACTAACAATGTAGGTTTCTGTTTTGGTTTTGTTGAGAAAGCAGAAAACTGACACACAAGTTATATTTTAGCGTGTTTTTTTTTTCTATTTGTTGAAAGATTTAATATCTTGCACATCCTGAAAATAAATATATATATATATATATATATATAACTTTGATATGTTATTTGTTCGAAACTTGTAAAACTTTTCTTCAGTCAGTGATTTTTTTACTATCTTAGGCCACGATGTAACCTAGTGTTTATCCGTGCTCGAACTGTGAATCTGATATTTCGTGGTTCGAGCCCCGTTAGTGAAAAAAAAGACTAAACTCTCCGTAGATTACAGTGAGAATGCTTTATAAAATAAAGTATCGAATCCCAATATTTAATCTTAAAGAGTAGCTCAAGAGTTGGCGGCGAGCGCTGTTGACTTGTTGATTGGCTTCTGCTCTGTTGGTTTAAACTTAGGGAAGCTTGTGCGCGGATAGGTCTCGTGTAACTTTGCGTGAAAATTGTAAGTAAACAAACAAATTCTATTAGTTTTCAAATTCTCCGCTTAAGAAATAAAAATCAACGTATTATGGGAACTTGCAGACGAAAATTAATTGTATTAGCTTTATAAACTTCGTATAATAAAGTATGCAGTTTTTCATCTTACACAATGAAAATAAATTTTTATTAGCTACACAAATCCAAGATCTTAAAATACAATTTCGAGATCTTAAATTAGTGCTAGTCTTAAAAACCTTTAACAGGAAATTGTTGTTTAGCGCAAAGCCGTGCTCAGCGCAGGGATCAAACCCCAATTTTGTTAACATTATAAGCCTTAAAGCTTATCGCTGAGCCATCAGAGGGCGTAGCATAAAAAATTTATTAGCCAACTTTTCAACAGGAAGAATTACGATGCATGCACTGTCAGTAGCTTGACTAACATTAGCTAATACATCACAGGTGACAGCAAATATTCTTTAAAGAAACTAACGGATAAAAAGAAAATCTTTAGGGTTAAAAGGTGGTATATCTACTTGAAGGAGTATGAATTATTTTGAGAAACATTTAGAGGCAACATTGATCCCATTAAACCATCATGTATCCTTCCGCCGAATGTTTGAAATCAAAATCTTGAGTAAAACTTGAATATTGACACTTTGGTGGACTTATATCAGAGTATATCCAACAGAGGTTGAGGGTCCAATTATGAATATAACAATGGTATCACTGGGACCTGTAATCCCAAGGATGAAACCCAGATGTGCTTCTATTAGAAAAAGTGGCGAGAAAATAGTACCCTTGTGTATCGTGTGTATAAATTCTTTTTTTTTTGTTTGCCCGAACTAACATAATAGCCGCTAGAGAAGTTCTGTAAATCCGCTATAAAAATAAGGGCTAGAAAGTAAATTGTTGGTTTTTATCGTCCAAAATTTATCAGTTTTAACCCAAAGTATTTCATCCTTACACTTAAGATATCACATTGTTAAAGGTTTATCACTATTCTATAGAAATATCGGTTGGAATGTTTCTTACCCTCCTGGTGGTAAGAAAAAGGAATATCGTGTGAAATTTTGTTCCATTTTGTTTTAAATTTAGAAAACGCATAGGGCGACACCTGTGTTTTGAATTTAAATTAGGTTTTAGTTCATGAGTAATAGTGCTTGTATTTTTCTTATATTAATGCTGTTATCAGTACGTAATATTTTAAGGTTTTTATTTTTAACTGAATGTTGAGTTGTTGTGTTGTATTCGTAAATGTGTAATGGCGGATTGTTATGTTCTTAGGGTTTGTTTTGTCTCGTTTCGTCTGTTGTCGCGTCGACTGCATTGATATATTTACATACTTCCGCTGTTGAATTTATCTCAATAAACCTTTCTTAACATTTCTAAAACAATATTAATTAATTTACAAAATAACCCTTAGTTACTTGTGCAATAAATCCTAATTTAAATTAAAATACAGGTGTCGCCCTTTGCGTTTTCTAAAATGGGACAGAATTCTCGCTCAGTATTTCACATGATGGATGACAGTTACCTGATGCTAATAAAAGTTGTTATCAAGTCAAACAGAACGGTAGTTGGTGGTTGGGAGTTATACTAGTTAGTTTAGGTAAGTGGTTGGTATTATCTATACTAAAATAATTTGTATACTGTCCTATTAATCAGTACTTTTACTACTGTAATTGGATCAGGAACACCAACTTCAGGAAGTAGGTTTATCTGACTTACCTCCAAATTGTAGTACCTTATTTTGTGTTTTTTTTCTTTTTATTTTATTTGGAATGATTACTTTAAAACTTTGTAGTAACGATAGAAACTTGGGAATGATTACTTTAAAACTTTGTAGTAACGATAGAAACTTGTGAATGATTACTTTAAAACTTTGTAGTAACGATAGAAACTTAGGAATGGTTACTTTAAAACTGTTCAGTAACGATAGAAATTTAGGAATGGTTACTTTAAAACTTTGTAGTAACGACAGAAACTTGGGAATGGTAACTTTAAAACTTTGTAGTAACGATAGAAACTTGGGAATGGTTACTTTAAAACTGTTCAGTAACGATAGAAATTTAGGAATGGTTACTTTAAAACTTTGTAGTAACGATAGAAACTTGGGAATGGTTACTTTAAAACTTTGTAGTAACGATAGAAACTTGGGAATGGTAACTTTAAAACTTTGTAGTAACGATAGAAACTTGGGAATGATTACTTTAAAACTTTGTAGTAAAGATAGAAACGTGGGAATGGTAACTTTAAAACTTTGTAGTAACGATAGAAACTTGGGAATGATTACTTTAAAACTTTGTAGTAACGATAGAAACTTGGGAATGGTAACTTTAAAACTTTGTAGTAACGATAGAAACTTGGGAATGATTACTTTAAAACTTTGTAGTAACGATAGAAACTTGGGAATGATTACTTTAAAACTTTGTAGTAAAGATAGAAACGTGGGAATGGTAACTTTAAAACTTTGTAGTAACGATAGAAACTTGGGAATGGTTACTTTAAAACTTTATAGTAACGATAGAAACTTGGGAATGGTCACTTTAAAACTTTGTAGTAACGATAGAAACTTGGGAATGGTTACTTTAAAACTTTGTAGTAACGATAGAAACTTGGGAATGATTACTTTAAAACTTTGTAGTAACGATAGAAACTTAGGAATGGTTACTTTAAAACTGTTCAGTAACGATAGAAATTTAGGAATGGTTACTTTAAAACTTTGTAGTAACGATAGAAACTTAGGAATGGTTACTTTAAAACTGTTCAGTAACGATAGAAATTTAGGAATGGTTACTTTAAAACTTTGTAGTAAAGATAGAAACGTGGGAATGGTAACTTTAAAACTTTGTAGTAACGATAGAAACTTGGGAATGATTACTTTAAAACTTTGTAGTAACGATAGAAACTTGGGAATGGTTACTTTAAAACTTTGTAGTAACGATAGAAACTTGGGAATGGTTACTTTAAAACTTTGTAGTAACGATAGAAACTTGGGAATGATTACTTTAAAACTTTGTAGTAACGATAGAAACTTAGGAATGGTTACTTTAAAACTGTTCAGTAACGATAGAAATTTAGGAATGGTTACTTTAAAACTTTGTAGTAACGATAGAAACTTGGGAATGATTACTTTAAAACTTTGTAGTAAAGATAGAAACGTGGGAATGGTAACTTTAAAACTTTGTAGTAACGATAGAAACTTGGGAATGATTACTTTAAAACTTTGTAGTAACGATAGAAACTTGGGAATGGTTACTTTAAAACTTTGTAGTAACGATAGAAACTTGGGAATGGTTACTTTAAAACTTTGTAGTAACGATAGAAACTTGGGAATGGTTACTTTAAAACTTTGTAGTAACGATAGAAACTTGGGAATGGTTACCTTGAAATTTCAATCTCTAAATCGCTCTTATTTCTGTTGGTCATAAAATCTGTAAAATCTAAAGAGGGTCTTCGTAGCGTGTGAATATTTTCACATTAGATCTTTCATCCTTCTGATGACACAGTGAAATTTTAACGCTGAAAACTGGGTTTCGGTACCCACTGTTGGTACAACACCCATACTCCTTGTGTAATTTGTGATTCACAACAAACAAACGAACACTACATTTGGAATAGTTATTTTCCAATACTATTTAGTCAGACATTTGTTGTTGTTTCATTTGCTAAGTGTATTTCCAATACGGTATTTTTTATATACATCTTATAACAACTGTCGGGCCGATAATAAACCAGATCGTTTTTGACGGATTACATTATATTAGTTATCTAGGCTACCAAAGGTCTATAAAGCTACAAAGTAAAATTCGATAACGCTATATATTTATTTGCTTATTTCTAAAATTATTCAACAAGTGTTTATCAGCATTTATTATCGAGTTATGTCCTTTATTATGTTATTTTTCCTTAGATGGAAGAGAGACAAGATGTCTCCTAAAAGAAAATAATTTGTAAGTTTGATCTTTTTGTTCATATCATTTAGAGATAAACACTTTTTAATATCATTATAACCACAATTATATGAATCTAATATCAACTGTTAAACATAAATCATTTTCATGTTGTACGTGACTTTTGAAACTGTCACTCTTTTATTTCGGACATTTAGAAACTTGTGTTGTATGGTTTGGTTTGTTTTGAATTTTGCGCAAAGTTATACGAGGGGTATCAGCACTAACCGTTTCTAATTTAGCAGTGTGAGACTAGAGGGAAGGCAGCTAGTCATCACCACCCACTGTCAACTCTTGGGCTACTCGTTTACCAACGAATAGTCACATTATAACGCATTCATGGCTGACAGAGCGAGGGCCTGACATGTCCAAGTGGGTTAGGCGTTCGACTCGTAATCTGAGGGCCGCGGGTTCGAATCTCGGTCGCACCAAACATGCTCACCCTTTCAGCTGTGGGGACGTTATAATGTGACGGTCAATCCCACTATTCATTGGTAAAAGAGTAGCCGAAGAGTTGGCGGTGGGTGGTGATGACTAGTTGCCTTCCCTCTAGTCTTACATTGCAAAATTAGGAACGGCTAGCGCAGATAGCCCTTGAGTAGCTTAGCGCGAAATTCAAAACGAAACAAAGACAGATCGAGCATGTTTTTTGTGACGGGAATTCGAACACGCAACCGTTAGATTGCGAGTCAAGTGCCCTAACCATGTGGCCGTGAAGAGCTCTGTGTTGTATAAATTATTCTATGTTCGTAGTATCAGATGTTTTATACTAAAGTTGTACTTTTGAACGGAGGAGAATTATATATTGATACCCCTGAAGGCAGAGGAGTCATGTCGAGCTCTGTTAATACAGGATTATCATATCAGCCTGTACTGATAAGAATAAATACAAGATAATCATATTTACCTGTACTGGTATTTCTAAATGTTGAAATAATAACACACAGCATCACACGAATAGCGCCAACAGTATTTCAAGTCAGTTTACTGATTAGTATTGACAGTGTTTTTATACCCTATCCTACACCTAAAGTAATTTAGGTTATTAGTGGTGAGTAAATGGATGTACATTCCTCAGTCATATGGAATCCATTTCATTTACTGCATTCTCCTGGATACCACTGAAGACGAAGAGCCGTGAAGTCAACGATTCAAGTATCCCAGTAATGACGAAGTGAACCAATAATATACTAGACCTATACTTCTTCATTTCTTCACTAAAATTCACGTTTTAGATAAGAAAAGAAACTGCTAATTGAATCATCCATACCTGCTAAAAACAAATATTAGTGTAGTGCATAATGACTTAGATTTACACCTCTGGCTGAACGCCAGAACGTCTGAAAAGAACCGCTGTAAAAGTGTCTTCACTGCGAAACACAATTGTATGCACCTGTAGCCTACATTGCCATGTATACCTACAGGAATAAATATTCCTCTGAAACAGTCTTCACTTCAAAACGTAACCACCTAAACATATAGCCAACATCATTATTCACTTCTGGGTGAGTAAATACCCCTCGCAAACTGTCTTCATTTCAAAACACAACCACCTAAACCTGTAACCAACTCCATTATTTACTTCCAGTTGAGTATATACCCCTCTAAAACAGTCTTTATTAAACACACAACCACCTAAACCTGTAACCAACTCCATTATTTACTTCCAATTGAGTATATACCCCTCTAAAACAGTCTTTATTAAACACACAACCACCTAAACCTGTAACCAACTCCATTATTTACTTCCAATTGAGTATATACCCCTCTAAAACAGTCTTTATTAAACACACAACCACCTAAACCTATAATCATCACCATTATTTAATTGTGGTTGAGTAAATGCTTCTCGAAAACAGGCTTCGCTACAAAACACAACACCATCAACCTATAACCACCACCATTATTCACTTCTGGTTGAGTAAATACCCCTCGAAAACTGTCTTCACTTCAACACACAACCACCTACACTTGTAACGAACTTCCTTATTTATTTCCGGTTGAGTAACTACCCCTCTAAAACAGTCTACATTACAGTACACGACTACGTAGACCAATAACCAACATATTTATATACAAAAATAAACATTCAAATAAGTATATTATTCTTTAAATCCGCCATATTTACTTTTAGTATATTAAACAGCTTAAGTACTGGATATTTCATAATAATAAATTATCGTCAATGTTAAGTGTTTCTTGTATCTTATGTATATAAATGCCTTGTTCTGACTAAAGGACCATCAACACGTTACATATTTCTCACATCTGTGGTAGCAACAGTTGTGCTAGGAGTAATGAACTGAAATCTTTACCTACTGTGTAGCTGGCAACCTAAGATTCGGATGTGGTTGAAATTACCGCAAAATTTCATTCTTTATTCCATGTTTACAAATCTGTCAAGACGTTTTGAAGGAAAATCGAACGTCACCAGAATGCAATAGTGTTAAAACATCAGCGTTGTATGTTTTAAACCAATCATAGTAGTATAGAAAATATACTTTTCTTTTTGTCGTTTCTGCGAGAAAGAAAAAATATAGAAACTGTATTTTTCTGCAACTAATGTTTCTTTTAGTATATTCTAATAAAACTATGTTTGTGTTTTTGTTTCTTTTACTGAGTATATTTTCAAATTAGATATCGGTAGGTGCTTGAGATATATTAAACCTGTGGTCAAATATAGATTACAGAATACAGTAATATCTTTCTGCCTATCCATTTATCTATACATTTAACTGTTTTTCCTCATATTTATCTATCTATCATTTCTTATCTCTCCTCCAAACTATCTATCTGTACCTGTTTGTTTGGCTTATCTCCTACATATATTCTACTGCATGTATATTTTCCTATCTATTTTTCTTTTTTGTTCTAGTATCTGTGTATCTGTTTGTCCTTCTATCTATTTTCCTCTTATATATCTATCTATCTTTGTTCGTCTTTGTTTCTCTTTTTCTGTCATATAATCTACTTGTCAATCCTTCTATCTACTTCTCTTTCCTTCTTTCTATCTCTGTGTTCATTATGTTTTCCAAAGAACTCATTTCACTTTTCTTCAGATGTTCCAGAATAGAATCCAGTCCTTCTTGTGTGATAAATAACTATTCTCACGTCTACAGTTACTTGGTGTGAAGCGAATGAAGCTATGTGATATCGGAAACGCAAAAGTGTCAGATAACTGAATCGAAATTGAACGTAAATGTTAAATGTACAGGAATATAGAGAGGTCGTTGAAGGAAATGTATTTATGCTTACGTAGAAAACTGGTTCTTTTTCGGTTTCTTAAATCCTGTGTTACTCTGTTTCCTTGAAATCGGACCGAGTTGTAATTACTACTGAAAATTCAGGGCTGACATCAACAGTAGAAAGATTATAGTGACATTGTACACAAAATTACACTGGATAAGTAAATGTATATAAACCTGTTAGACTAATATTTCTTTGACTGGCGCCACCGTTATTTATTCTGACTTCAGTGTAGTATTGCAGTTACATTATACAGCGTCTCTGTTTATGAGAAATATTTACAACTTAACTTTAAGTTTGTTTGTTTGTTTTCAAGCACAAACCTACGCAGTAGACTATCTGCGATTGACTCGCCACGAGTTTCGAAGCCCGTGATTTGGCGTCATTAGCCCTCGGAATTTTTCAGTTGTGCTAAATTTAGAATTCGTTCGTATTACGTAAGTTCATACTTACAGCTGCACGTACCTGCATTGTATCCGCTGCGAGGATTGAACCTCGAATTCTAAGATTATAAGCCCTAAAGTTGTTAATTTGCTTCACTGCTAGATGCTAATCACCAAATAGTTTACTTTCTACGTTTCAGATATTATGAGGAGGACGCTATTTGTGATGAAAGCCCACAATATGCCCAGGTGGGTTGAGCACTAGGTCATAATCCGAGAACGACTCCTCCTGAGGACAACAGCTGGTTCGCAGGAGATAGACTAGGGTTCACTACTTTTTGTCCTGCTGAGTCAAGGGTCTTCGTTCTGGGTACGAACCTCGTTGCTACTACCGCAATCCACGTAGATGCTGTATCCGTAATATTCAGTTACATACAGTATATTCAAATGTCATTCATAAGTGCTCACTCATGCTTGTCTCTAGCCACTATATCGTATCGTTTGTGAACAGTAGTGCAACTCGCACGATAAACTTCTAATGATTCGTTTATGTTTGAAATTTGCCGTAAAGCTGGTCAAGAGCCCAGAGATAGACCTCAAGGGAGTTCAACGGGCGCGACGTCCGAATTGGGGGGTCACAAATTCCAATTAAATAGAATTTAATAAAATAATATCTTCGACCAACAGCGAACCATGACTGTCTCATTTCTTTGTTGATTAAGAGAGAGGAAGTAAGAATATAAGTATAGGTCAGTGATAGTGCAAGATTTTGTTTGTTTGTTTTAATTTTGCACAAAGCTACTCGAGGGCTATCTGTGCTAGCCATCCCTAATTTAGCAGTGTAAGACGAGTGGGAAGGCAGCTAGTCATCACCACCCACCGCCAACTCTTGGAATACTCTTTTACCAACGAATAGTGGGATTGACCGTCACATTATAACAGCCCCACGGCTGAATGAGCGAGCATATTTGGTGCAACTGGGATTCGAACCCGCGACCCTCAGATTACGATTCGAACGCCTTAACCCACCTGGCCATGCCGGGCTAGTACAAAATAATTTAATGTCACTTGAGTTACAGTTCCGTAAGTATATCTTCTTTTTCATTGTTATTATTGCATTTGCTTCCATTTAAGTTATGCTCGATAACTGGGTAGGTCACTAGGAAAATTGGGTGTGAGTTTGTTTGATGTTAAGCACAAAGCTACATCACGGATATCGACACCCGGTTTCTAGCATCGTAAATCTGCATGCTTGATGCTGTGCCATATGATAGGGTGGGGTATACTTAGAGGCAGAATTTACTCTTTCTAACCAAGTCTTCAGCAAAATATAAATCAAACAATGTATTCCTTTTTTTTCCGTGATTTTAAGGCTAGAACTGTGACAGTTTCCGTTCGCTTGGTAGCACTTGTATTGGTGTTTGTTTCTGTTCTGTTTTCTGGTTTACAACTCCGTTCTTCTCTCTTTATGGCCAGTCACAAACACTAAAGATTTCGTGGAATCAATTTCTAGTCCTGGTATCCTGTTCGACAATAAAGCAACAAAACCTTCAACTTTGTAATCAGAACAATAAACTGTAAGAAATTGCTGAAATTTCCAGCCAACATTCTAACAAGTAGGAAAATTACGTTTTGCTTGACAACTGTGACTTCATGTCGTTTCTACTGATTTTCTATGTTTAAGTTTGAGACCTTTTTCCTAAAAATAAAAATAAAAACGCATTTTCACTTACTACTACACGTGAATTTCATCAGATACCTTAGTGGTATAAATTATGAAAACAGTTCAACATCTGCGATAGTGGGTATTTTTCATCATTTTTTTCCTCATGTTTCCGAGTCCTTTCCACCTAAATATATTTTTCACAAGGAATTTCTTTTAAAATTATGAAACATCGCTTTCCGGGAGACTCGTTTAAAATTGTAAAAAAGATAAAAATGCCTTTATATTCTTTTAAAACAGTTGTTTTTTTCAAAAGAATTTCCTGAGTAATTTCGAAATCATAATTTTCCTAGGAGTTCTTTCGATATTTTTATAACTGTTCATTCCCACGAGTTTCATTTGAAACTATTAAACATTTCTCTCTGTGTAGTTTGTTTTTAAACTATGAAACCATTCTCTCTTAGGGCATTGTTTTTAAAACTGCGAAACTGGGGATCGCACGTGTGATATCGTCTGGTGGTTACTAAAATATTGAAGTATTTTCACCAACTTTTATCCAAAACTAACATTTCAGAATTCACCTCGACACTCTGTTGAATTTTATGAAAACAACTAAACAAGTCACGCGTAAATCTTGAAAATATTCCTACTTGCATTTTAATGGTTCGTATCAGTTTGGGGAAGCACCGAGCCTATTCTTGGTATCAAAAAGGTTTCGAAACACTGCTTCAGAGTAGTGCTAAGAACACATACAAAGAACACGCAATATACCCTTCGTGTTATCCTCCAAAAGTGCGGTAAGGACTAATGTAAGTTGCTAAAAAAAGTATATTTCCTCAGTACCTGAGATTTACAGTATCAGAAGTAATTAATATTAAAACGTGTGATTATTGTTTATCTGGTCCGGTATGGCCAGATGGTTAAGGCGTTCGACTCGTAATCGTAGGGTGGCGGGTTCGAACCCCGTCGCACCAAACATGCTTGCCCTTTCAACCGTGAGGGCGTTATAATGTTATGGTCAACCCCACTATTCGTTGGTAAAAGAGTAGTCCAAGAGTTGGCGGTGGGTGGTGATAACAAGCTGGCTGTCTTCCTTCTAATCTTATACTGCTAAACTAGGTACGGCTAGCGCAGATAGTCCTCGTGTAGCTTTGCACGAAATTCAAAACCAAGCAAACAGAATTGTTTATCTAGAAATATATCTGGCACTAAAAGAGTTCCCAGTCCGTTAATGTAGTTAAACAATTTAATTTACGTACAATAGACTTAGTAGACGTGTCGGGCTATGCATCAGAGGGTCTAAAGTTCGAGATGCGATGCTGTTGCATGCGCTCAGCACTTTAAGCTTAGGGTGCGTAAAAAGAATGAAAAGCAATCACCTTATTCATTTCAAAGATCCAGTTAAAACCACTGTGGTAGCGGAAAAAACTTTTTTCTCTGGTCTGTAATTTTACCTTTGTTTTTTTTAAATGCTTCTTTAGCTCACGTACACGTAAGGTTCTTTCACGATGAAAATGAAATATCTTGTTTTACATTTCACTAAATCTGAATCATCATTTACTGATAAGAATTTTTCTTTCTATTCTATTACATTTCTACAAAAAAAAACAATTTAAGCTGTTTCTAATAAATTAACCACAAAGCTACAGACTGGACTATTCGTGTTCTGCTCACCACTAGCATCGAACCCGGTTTCTAGCGTCTTAACTTCACAGACATCCCGATGTACCACTAGGGGGCGTCAAGCTAAGAAAAGCTACAGCAGTTTTTTCTTTTTTGTTTTTTGTCGTCTTTCTTTCTGAAAATGTTTGGCTTATGAGTCCCAAAAATATAATTCAAAATCTGATAAGCAAAAACTTGTACATGTATTTCATAACACCGTAAGAGGCTTAAGGGCTTATAGGGCTATAATTAGGGGAGTTCATCACTTTTTAGGTTTGTTTTTTCCTTCATCGTAAAAAAGAAGGAAAGTTGGAGGAACGCAGAGCTGCACGAGAGGCTGTTTGTGTAGTGGAATCGAAGGGATCGAACCCCCAGTTTAACTGTTATCAGCCCTCCAGTCACGGACGATACTGCTTTCAACTTAGTTATTGTCATCCTTTTCACTTTAGAGTTTCCGAAATATTTGTAATTATTCACCCACACTTGTAAGCTTTGTCACATACACACAAAAAATGTAATTCAAAAGTACACTAGTCCAATTCAATCGTGGTAGTTATTTAGGTTTAATATTTTTCAGGCTCCAAAATGTCTCTTGGGGTCTGAAAGGCGCCGCAGGATACTGAGAAAAATGTTTCTCTTTACCTCTAAGCACATAACACAAACACATACACACGTACATGTACACATGACTTCTTTACTGACATCAATAGGTGGCCACGTTGTGATGCCACGAAAAACAATAGATTATTAGGTGGTTTTTGTTTTGTTTTCTTTCAATTACATCTTCATTTTTAATAAGCCATACATTAGTTTAGCTGTTGTGAAGTTTTGAGATAATTACGTATTACAGAAACACAAACAGCGAGACTAACTGAATATCTCTCTTTTTTTTTTAACTTTTGGAGAGAGGTGTGGACTTTTCCATGGGAATGTGGTCTCTTTAATTATTTGTTTTTCTTTAAGACGATACGTCTCTATGTTAAACAAAGTCAGCTTGTCTCATGAATCCAACATTTTACTCTAACTTTTGTAGCAAACAAAAATTTCTGTCAGGACCCTTGTCAAATAGCATTGTTACAGCTTTTATTGGATCTACGAAAACTGTGGGAGTTATTAGTGCTTGCGAAGCTAGGCCTTGTGTAAGAATGTTGATAAATTGCTCTATTTTGTCACTTTGAAACTTTGGAAAACGCAGTTTGATGAATGACTTTAATAAAAGGATACTTAATCATCGAAAATAATACCTCTGATTCCTCAAGTTTCTCTGAAAATCTGGTTTAATTGCAATATAGACAGCCGTACTATTATATCTGTATTTTCAGTTATCGACTAATCCCCTCTAATAAGGGATTACTATTTCATTAATGTTTCGACTACATTCCTTCTTCTCTACTCAAAGCTCACTGACAAAGTAGTTCCGCAGTTTATGAAGTATTTGAAGCATTTTCATTGGCCCATAGAAAAATATTTGTGTTTAAATCGATTTGTTCAAATAAGGTTCCAACTACAGCTTAAGTAATTTACTCTTATTAATTTCACCGACTTCTCTAGAGGGTTTGTACAGACATTACTTCAATACTTGTGTTTCTAAATTGCCACTTAGGTTAAAAGGTCACGATTGTGTTTGTACTGAATAATTAACAGTAATAAGTTTCATAAGTGCTTGTTCCTTGTCCTTTTTTCATGTGTTAGACAACCCATTCTCTTATTTCTATCCAAAACAAAAACAAACAAATGTAAGCTATATAAATACAGGGTGTCCCAAAATAACGTTTACATTCTTTGACTGTGTATGGCTAATAAACCGTTTCTTTTGTTTCAGATTTGACCTGTGTCCAAGGATGGCGGATAATCAACTTACAATCGAGCACAAAATATTCGTTCTCAAAACCTTTTTGGAAAGTCGAAAACAAAGCTGAAGTGCAAAGACGTTTTACTAGAAAGTTCCATATGGATGCGCCATCTCGCCCCAGCATTTCACGCATCATCGCCAAGTTTGATGAACACAGAACTCTCCACCATATGAGAAAGAGTCGCTCCGATCGAAAAAGATCATCAACAAACCCAACAAGAGAGCAAGAGGTCATTGATAATGTTCTGAATTCTCCAAGAAAATCAGTGCCCCAACTGTCTCGTGAAACAGGTATCCCTAAATCCAGCGTTCATCGCGTTTTGAAGCGTTCCCAGTTCAAAAGTTTCATCCCATCGCTTGTTTACGCTCTGAATGAAGATGACCGTGATCGAAGGGTTGAGTTCTGTGAATGGTATCTTGCTAGATGTGCAGGCGATGATGAATTTCCACTCAAACTTATTTGGAGTGACGAAGCAACGTTTAAGCTGAATGGCTCAATAAATCGATACAACTACAACTACTGGGCAACAGAAAATCCACTTGTTACAGAGGAACATTACTTGAATTTGCCTGGAGTGACTGTGTGGTGTGGTCTGTCCGCTAGAGGACTCATCGGACCATTCTTTTTCCAAGACACCGTAACAGGATTGAATTATCTCAACATGCTACAAGAGTTTGCCATGCCACGCATCCAAGAACAATTTGGAGAAGAAGAGTGTTTCTTCCAGCAGGATGGCGCTCCTCCCCACTTCCATCGCGACGTGAGAGCTTATCTGGATGCATCTATGCCAGACAGATGGATTGGACGAAGAGGAAGTGTAGAATTTCCTGCCAGATCACCAGATTTGACACCCATGGATTTCTTATTGTGGGGTTCCTGAAAGACAAAGTTTACAGCACAAAAAGGGCAACAATTGACGAATTGAGAGTAGCAATTCAAGAACAATGTGCTTTAATACCAGATGAGATGGTGTTTGATGTGTGCACTTCCATTTCTTCCCGTTATGAGATGTGTCTTGAGCAGAACGGATTTCAGTTTGAACACCTGAAGTGAAGCAAGCAAATTGTGACATTTTACAATTTCAACCAAGGAGAGTTTTCATTGTGAAGAATTTTATTTGTTATTTTTTCTCTTGATTTCAGTATTTAATCTCTAAATAAATCCTTTGGCTGTCATATGTATCTTGTTTCATTGTTAAAATCAATAAACAAGGCAAGTTATAATGATCCAATGAGTGTACACTTTATTTTGGAACACCCTGTATTTTCAATCTGAACAACACCATATGTGACACGTGGGATAAAACGGCCAGATTCAGTGATCCTAAGGTTTAGACGTGTCCATCTCTAATTTAGTAATTGTTGTAAATGTAGTTCGCAAGGCGTGGAAACCTCGTTCTATTACACAGAAAGGCCCTGGCATGGCCAGGTGGTTAAGACGCTTGATTCGTAATCTGAGGGTCGCGGGTTTGAATCCCCGTATCGCCAAACATGCTCGCCCTTTCAGCTATGGGAGCGTTATACTGTGATGGTCAATCTCACTATTCGTCGGTAAAAGAGTAGCCCGAGAGTTGGCGGTGAATGGTGATGATAAGCTGCCTTCCCTCTAGTCTTAGACTGCTAAATTAGGGACGGATAGCGCAAATAGGCCTCGAGTTGCTTTGTGCGAAATTCAAAATAAACCAAACTTAACAAAATTAGGAGCAGCAGTAGATAACGTTGGTAGCTTAGATGGATCAACACACGTATGGTATTCGATTCCTGTACGTTTATTTAATTTTTTGTTCAGAATAGACAAGAAAAAAAGTGTGTCAATTTGTCAGAAGCTTTAGATCTGTATGGTTTGAAAATTTCCAAGTGACAACTTCTTCTTGAGAAGATACAAACTAAATAGTTCTGGTTTCGAAACCCAGAGTTCGACTTTCATGAGTGTGTGTGTTTTGTCTTAATTGAACACTGTTCGTCCCTCGGCGGTAAGGTTGCAGAGTGAAAACAACAAAATCCGGTATTCGATTCCTGCAATTAGATTGAGAGAGCAAATACGATGCTTTTCCCCCTACTATGTGGCTCAATGGCCTGGCTATATACAACGCTAGAAATTGGGGTTAGATACTCGCGTTAGACACAGCTAGATCATTGTGTAGCTGTGCATATATAACCAAATAATAGGTATATTTAATTACGAAACGTAATTTTAGTATCGTTGGTTTTACATTGAATATGTTCCCCGATGAGTTTATTTGGTTTGGTTTGAATTTCGCGCAAAACTACACGATGGCTATCTGCGCTAGCCGTCCCTAATTTAGAAGTGTAAGACTAGAGGGAAGGCAGCTAGTCATCACCACTCACCGCCAATTCTTGTACTACTCTTTTACCAACGAATAGTGGGATTGACCGTCACATTATAACATCCCCACGGCTTAAAGGGCGAGCATGTTTGGTGCGACGGGGATCCCGCGACCCTCAGATTGCGAGCCAAGTGCCCTAATCACCTGACCATCCTTGGCATTCCCCGATGGTGCGATGGTAAGTCTACAGATTTACAACGCTATATTATGGGGCTCTTTTCTCCTCGTTGGACACAGCAGATAGTCAGATTTGGCTTTGCTAGGTAAAAAACACGCTTGTTGTTGAATGGTGGTCAGGCATGGCCATGCGGCCAGGGCGATTGACTCGAAATATGTGGGTCGTAGGTTCATATCCCCGTACCACTTAATACACTCTCCCCTTCAGCCGTGGTGGCATTTATATGTTTTGGTCAATCCCACTATTCATGGGTAAAAGATTAACCCAAGAGTTCGCAGTGGGTGATGATGACTAGCTGCCTTCCCTTTAGTCTTACACTGTTAAATTAGGGATGGCTAGTGACAATAGCTGTCGTGTAGCTTTACGCGAAAATCAAAATAAACTATTTGAATGCGACATTTCTTTGAAGTTTCATTTATATTCCGTTCCTATCGGTTTCAGTTGTCCCAGTATTCCCTTTAACTTACCAACTTTAGTTGTCACGGTATTCCCTTTAAGTTAACAACTCTTCTTATATTTTGATCAGTTAGAAACAAATATCACTTTTTTTTAACCAGGACTTTTTAGTTTGACTTTGTAAAGATGTCTTTGAAAGCTGGATTTTTTTAAAGCGTGTGTTTGTGTTTTTCTTACAGCAAAGCCACATCGGGGCTATCTCCTGTGTGCATCGAGGGGAATGAAACCCCTGATTTTAGGATTGTAAATTTCTCACTGTTCCAGCGGATAACCTTTTTTTAACGCGGAATAACTAATTTTCGTCTCAAAACTTCGGATGAAAAACAGCAACAGAAAAAAAAGAGGAAAAGAAACATTTATGTTCTGTTTCCCTTGTTTGTATGAAGTGAGTGAAAGACAAACATTGTGGTTGTTTATGTGTAGTTTGTGTAGCAAGTGTTAAAGCTGTTTATGTGTAGCAAGTGTGAAAGCTGTTTATGTGTAGCAAGTGCGAAAGCTATTTATGTGTAGCAAGTGTTAAAGCTGTTTGTGTAGTATGTGTAGCAAGTGTAAAAGCTGTTTATGTGTAGAATGTGTAGCAAGTGTAAAAGCTGTTTATGTGTAGAATGTGTAGCAAGTGTGAAAGCTGTTTATGTGTAGTATGTGTAGCAAGTGTGAAAGCTATTTATGTGTAGTAAGCATGACGGTTGTTTATGTGTAGTATGTGTTGCAAGAATGAAAGCTGTTTAGCCCGAGAGTTGGCGGTGGATGGTGATGACTAGCTACCTTCCCTTTAATCTTACACTGCTAAATTGGGGATGGCTAGCACAGATAGCCCTCGATTAGCTTTGTACAAAATCCAAAACAAATTTCTTTTAGAAACAGAAATAAGAACCTTGACTTCTGTCCAATCTTTACTTGAGTTTTTGTAAGTGGTATATCTTAATAAAGCCATCGTCAGTTTCTTACCAGTTTTAACTTTCATTTATTATTCAATGGAAAATAATCAGTAAGCCATTAACGTTTGTTTTAAGCCTTAACACGATTAAGCTTTTAAGGAAGTTCGGCCAGGTTTATTATTTTTTTATTTAACATTTCAGTAATGATAGAACAAGATAGAAACTTGAAATGCTATTTGACCTCGTTGGGACACAAGTGTTGCCTAGTATTAGAGCGTCGAGCTGTGGAGCAAAGGATCGAAGGATCGGGAGGTGGTGCAACTGAACACTCTCTGCACCTTCAGCTGTAAGCTCTCTGCACCTTCAGCTTGTAAGCGCGTCGTAAAACTAACAGTCACTCCCGTTATTTGTTGTAAAGAGCCGCTCGGAGTCTTTATGACAGCTGGTCGGTAGTTAAAGATTTGGAACGGCTATATCTGAACCCAAAGGTCATTGATTTGGCTATTTAGCTCACGTGCGCACAAAGCAACGTTCCAGTTATATTTTAATTCCATTCTATATTAAGGTCAGAATATAACGGTTGGATACATCATTGATACCGACATATAAACGTACGATTTGTTTCAGTGCAGAGCGACATTGGGCTGTATCTTCTGCGGGGAATCGAACCGTATACCTGTCACTCTGTGTTATCGCTGTTAAACCGTTGTTGGATACTTGGGGTTTTAACAAAGAGGTCGAGTTCAACATTTAACCTGTAAGACTTACATTTGCAAAGTTAGGAAGATTCGTTAAGTCTAACGAAATGTGTGTTCTTACTTATCGTTTAACTTGTATTTTAGATTTTAGACACTGCAAGGTTTAAATATGCAACGGACTGCTCCATATTGTTTATTGGGGGGGTAAAATTTCGGTGAAAACTTTCACTGGAGAGCCGAAACGTTGTCCCACATAATAATTCTACGATTCACTTTTTTATTAAAAAAAAAAGGCAAGGTATTATTACCTTGCCTGTTGATGAGATCAAACTCCATGTTTGTTTTTCATATTTGAGAAACTGAAACGTTTCGCTTCATACTTAACCTTACACTACAATCTATGTTTATTTAATCAGTTAGTTACACAGGTTTGGTATTTCAGTCTATCGCATACAGAACATGAATGTTAACAGTCGTCACGTTAAAAACATTTTTTTTCTTTACAAAACAATCACAAAAAATTGTTCACGTTTTGACTTTTCCGTCTGGGTCTCCGATGAAGTTTGTCGATGGTCAACCGAGCAAAGGCTTTCTTATAAGTGTTACTTTTGAGAGCATAAATAAAGGGGTTGATAGCTGAATTCAACCATCCCAACCAGACGAGGCAGGAGTCTATGATTGGCGGTATGGAACATCCAGTGCAGAATGGTTTCACGATGTAGAGTGTAAAAAACGGAAGCCAGCAGACAATAAACCCTCCAACGACCACAGACAGTGATTTGGCCACTCGACGCTCTCGTTGAAAAGCAGTTTGCTCGTATCCTTGTCTTTTTTTGATAGTATCTTCACCAAAACCTGATCTGCGCTTGATGTCACGGAAAGAAATATTTCTGTCGCGCCACCTGCTGGAGAATCTCGAAAACATTCTCGAGTCACTCGCCGTACTAGAGGTACGACTTGTTAAACTCATTCGGTAGCTTTTAGTGTTTGAAAAAGGCATGGATTTTGATCTCTCGTGTTCTTCTGGTGAATAATTCTTGTTCGACTCATCGGAACGTTTATGGCAGATTTCTGTCAAAGTGTAGATTTCGTTTTCCCTTCTGGCGACGGTTGTGTTGGCTCATTTTCAATCGCGCAAGCGTCTCTTTGACCGTCTTCATCTTGTGGGGCCGTCAGCACTGCCTCTCTTCTGCGAGCGACTGCAAAAATCCTAGAGTAGACGTATACCATAACCAGAGCTGGGATATAGAAGGACCCTAGAGCGGAATACACGACGTAGCCCTTGTTGGAGTTGTATACACAGTCTGTAGCGTTTTGTCGATCCGAATCTCTCCAACCAAAGATAGGAGGGCACGTGATCAACGCCGACATCACCCACACCCCACAGATCATAACAAGGGCCAAGTTGGAGCTCCGTTTAACAACATACGTCATAGGGGCAGTGATGGCGAAGTACCTATCCACGCTGATGCAACATAGGGTAAGAATAGATGCCGTACACAGTAACACATCCATGGAAATCCAGAACTCACAGACGACTCTCCCCAGGGGCCAGGGTGGTGAACCTCTTGGATAACTGCCAGGGGGAGTACAAGCAGGCCCACCAACAGATCAGTAACGGCGAGGGATACTACAAAATAATTGGTCACTGTCCGCATCTGGCGAGTCGTGGCGACAGCGGCAATGACCAACGTGTTACCAACTAATGTCAAGAATATCAGTACAGAAAGAGCACCAATCACTGTAACTTGTGATACTGATAACGTACCATCGAAATCATCAGAGTACCAGTCCTTACCGCTCATATTCACTGTATCAGATGCCCGATACATTCCTGCCTCGTTGTAATGAAACGGTGGACTGTTTGTCCTCCGCTCGGCGAATGTCCACTCCACTTTAAAAAAATCTCTCTTGTCGTTAGAGATTCTGCATCACATCAGAATTACTGGAAGTTTAGTTATTGTATCCTTTTGGAGGGCATTAAGTCCGCACAAATGAGATCTGGCTGAAAGTAAACAAACTAATTAGGATTCAAAATGAACATCCATATATTTTTGTTTTTTTAATATCACAACTGTTCGTAACAGCTTATAAACCTGTTACAGTTTAATACAGATCATAAAGTTTTAGTCGAAATATTTTATATATTTAGATAAGAAACTGAGTTATCTGTATATGTTGTTGTTAAGTATATCAACAGGTATTGCTGTTGTTGTAAGTGTTGTTATTTCTTTATGGTTTTTTTTTTATTATTTTGCACGAAGCTACATGACGACTACCTGTTCTAGCCGTTCTTAATTTACTAGTGTACGACTAGAGGAAAGGCAGCTAGTCATCATCACCCACCACCAACTCTCGGGCTATTATTTTACCAATTAGAGGGATTTACGTTACATTATGACGCCCCCACGGCTGAAAGGGCAAGCATGTTTGGTGTCACGGGGATTTGAACCAGCTACCCTCAGATTACCAGTCGAGCGCCCTAACTACTTGGCCATGCTGGGCCTTACATCTTAAGGTCATCTCTATGGATAGAGGATAATGTTAATGGATGGTCCTGATCTCGAAAATAATTTAATAAATGTTTTAGTTTACTGCAGGGTCTCTCTTAACAAGTGATTAGAAAGACGTTTGAGTACGTTATATTAAAACAGTTCTGGAACTTCGTCACATCTGGCCATGCTCTATCTGACGACCTTGACAATAGGCCTCCAACGTAATTTAGCTTGAAAAACGTTTCATCGCAAGGCTGTCATATCCAAAGCACACCACTTCTCACTGGATGCTTTCCATCTTCTGTCGCACAGAAGTTCATTAGGCACTACGTCCGGCTACTTGAACTTTACGTTTTTGTATGGAATAATATGAATATTCGTTCCATTCTCCATCTGTTGGAGCACATGACAATTGAATGGATGTTTCACGGCAGAAACTTGTGTGCGCATCACTCGTGAACTTTTTCAGACAGAGATCTTTCTTGAGTTTATCGTATCCTGTTACAAAATCTGCACTTTGTTTACCATTCCAGGAATACGACTTGCTGCAGGTCTCGTTGTGGAGGATTCTGGTTCCCCAAGTTGATCCATATTTCTTTTTTTTCTAACGCCATTAAGAATTATGAATATGCCCAGCTTCGAAATTCTAAATCCTCGATCTGAAAACATCGTTATGATTTGAGGATATAAAATTTTGCGCCAATAAAAGGAGTGTTGCACACCCTCCCTAAAATCGTTATATGTACTAAACCCTCTGTAATTAAATTTGTGATTAAAGGAACTGAAATCCATTTTGTCGTCTGAAAAAA
>NC_134831.1:170471971-170542211 GCF_004210375.1 Tachypleus tridentatus
CCAACACTAATGACAATGATGTTAACTATCACTTCAAACACCGTACCAGCATTAACTACGTCACTCAAGTATCACAAACACCGTCTCAATACGAACTACATTTCTAAACTTAACATTTAAAGATGAAACCATTAACTACATCTAAATTATTACTAAAACCCTATACCAAAATAACATAATTAACAAGTTACAACTATACACTATATTAACAATAAAATAATTAACAAGTTACTACTATACACAATATAACAACAGTGTAATGAACAAGTTACTATTATACACAATATTAACAATAAAATAATTATCAAGTTACTACTATACGCTAGATTGGCCCGGCATGGCGGGTTGTTAAAACATCGACTCGTAATCCGAGGGTCGCAGGTTCGAATCTCCGTCACACCAAACGTACTCACTTTTCAGCCGTGGGGGTGATATAATGTGAAGGTCAATCTCACTATTCGTTTGTAAAAGTAACCCAAGAGTTGGCGGTGGGTGGTGACTATTTACCTTCCTCTAGTCTTAAATTGTTAAATTAAGGAGGGCGAGGGCAGATAGCCTTCGTGTAGATTTGCATGAAATTTAAAAAAACAAACATACACTATATTAACAATAACATAATTAACAAGTTGCTACTATAAACTATACAACATAGTTTACAAGGTGGTACTAGAAACTATACCAACAGTAACATCATTTATAAGGTTCTACTATACACTATACCAACAGTAAAATAATTTTGAAGCTCGTACAATACACTATACCAACAATAACGTAAGTATAAAGCTGATACTATGCACTTACAACAATAGCATAAATAAGAAGCTCGTACTATACACTATACCGCAATAACGTAAGTGGGCTGATACTATAGACTATACCAACAGTAACATAAGTAACAAGCTGATATTATACCCGATATCAACAATAACGTTAAATAAAGTTCAGTTTAGTGGTATAACAACTGATGCTATGTATGCGAAATTTAAAACAGCTACTATAGACAGTGTGAACAGTAAGATAACTTACAAGGTGTTGCTGCTTTAAACTATACCAACAGTAACATAAGTAACAAGCTGATATTATACCCGATATCAACAATAACGTTAAATAAAGTTCAGTTTAGTGGTATAACAACTGATGCTATGTATGCGAAATTTAAAACAGCTACTATAGACAGTGTGAACAGTAAGATAACTTACAAGGTGTTGCTGCTTTAAACTATACCAACAGTAACATAAGTAACAAGCTGATATTATACCCGATATCAACAATAACGTTAAATAAAGTTCAGTTTAGTGGTATAACAACTGATGCTATGTATGCGAAATTTAAAACAGCTACTATAGACAGTGTGAACAGTAAGATAACTTACAAAGTGTTGCTGCTTTAAACTATACCAACAGTAACATAAGTAACAAGCTGATATTATACCCGATATCAACAATAACGTTAAATAAAGTTCAGTTTAGTGGTATAACAACTGATGCTATGTATGCGAAATTTAAAAAAAGCTACTATAGACAGTGTGAACAGTAAGATAACTTACAAGGTGTTGCTGCTTTAAACTATACCAACAATAACATAAGTAACAAGCTGATATTATACCCGATATCAACAATAACGTTAAATAAAGTTCAGTTTAGGTATAACAACTGATGCTATGTATGAAATTTAAAACAGCTACTATAGACAGTGTGAACAGTAAGATAACTTACAAGGTGTTGCTGCTTTAAACTATACCAACAGTAACATCATTTAAAAGCTATCAGTGTATATTATACAAAATGATTCTTTTGATAAACATTTACTGGTATTACAGTTTAAGGAAGTTATATTATAAACCCGTTGTTTTATATTTTATATAATGAATAATGATGATATAAAAGTGTTTTTTGTTTGTTGCTGAAAGCAAAACAATATAATAGGTTATCTGTGCTGTATCCACCATATTAATTATAACCAGACTTTAATGTTACAAGCCTTCAGATTTAACGACACTAAACATCTATATAAGTGTAAGTAATATATAAAATTAAATGTTTGTTCTAGTGAGACGCTCGAGCCCTTGGTTACCCAGTAGATTGAGTAGATTAATCATGAAACTCAACGAAACATGTTGCATGACACATTTTGTTATTTCACTAGCGGAAAAATTCGTACTGCGTGAAATGTATTTTGGTTGGGGCGTTTGTATTTGAATGCCCAAAGTTTATAAAAATATGCGCAGCTGCCTGCTCTGTATTTAAGTTAATTATAACAGTTATATGTCATGTCTAGATTGCTCAGGTAATGAAACCATGTACTTAGAGCTCTGTAACGAATATAGTGGCCGTGCGGAGCGTGCCAATGGCCTATGAGATTAAGTATGTACCACGACATGTGATACTCATCAAGAACCCCTAAACGCGAAAGACGTTTTAAACCGGAAAGTCTGATGAAAATAATAAACCTACTTACTTATCTTGTAGAGCAACACTTTAAAACCCGAATATTAAACCTCTGTGATGTTGGCCTCAGGTCCCTACACAACTTGATGACTAAGTGTCTATAAACCAAGAACCTAAACCTAAGAATACTGTTAACAGGGATAAGATTCTGAAGCATAAAAGATTCATTCTTGTACTATATATCACCCCCAATCCCTTACACATACGGTGACGCCATCAGTACTTCCTTATTCATTGTTCCATTTCTGCATCATTTATTAAAGTTTGAAAAATCACGCACTGTTTCATTTATACATATACCTAAATAACTATTAAAAGAAACAATGGTTTATGGAACAACTTTCTTTTTTTATTCTTCTTCTAGCACAAAGTATACACAATTCTCCATTTTATAAATTATCTTTCCCAATGACTACGAAATAACTCTGTGGTGTTTACTAGTGAGAACTAATGCAAATTATTTTCTTTCAATAGCTGCTGAACACCGGGTAGAATTCTAACGACCATGTTGCGTGAATATAAATTTTCAAAAGATAATTACAAGATTTTAAAAGCGAAACTGAAGCATAAAATAAACAGTTTCTATTAGTAAATAACATTTAATATTAGTATTGTTTCGTTTCCTTCATACATGCTTGAAAGTCATCGTTGAGGTATATTTATATGCATTACTAGCGCTACACGTTTAATAACAATTCATCGTTCTTAAATACGGGCAACGGTATGGCCAGGAGGTGAGTTAAGGCGTGCGACTCGTAATCTGAGGGTCGCGAGTTCGCATCCACGTCGCACCAAACATGCTCGACCTTCAGTCGCGTTATAATGTAACGGCCAATCCCACTATTGGTAAAAAGAGTAGCCCAAGAGTTTGTAGGTGGTGATGACTAGCTGCCTTCCCTCTAGTCTTACACTGCTAAATTAGGGACGGCTAGCGCAGATAGCCCTGAGTAACTTTGCGCGAAATTCAAAAAAAACAAACAATTTTCAATACGGCAATAACATGAAACTGTGACCTTCCTGTCAAGATATTCTGTAACTTAAGGTTAATAAATCTGTGGCATTCCTTTCAAGACATTCTGTAACTTAGGTGAATAAATCAGTAACCTTCCTGTCAAAACATTCTGTAACTTAAAGTTAATAAATCAGTGACATTTCTGCCAAGACATTCTGTAACTTACGGTTAATAAATCAGTGCCATTCCTGTCAAGACATTCTGTAACATAAAGTTAATAAATCAGTGCCATTACTGTCAAGATATTCTGTAACTTAAGGTTAATAAATCAGTGACATTCCTGTCAATACATTTTGTAAGTTACGGTAAATAAATCAGTGATCTTCCTGCCAAGACATTCTGTAACTTAAGGTGAATAAATCAGTGACATTCCTGTCAAGACATTCTGTAACTTAAAGTTAATAAATCAATGACCTTCGTGCTAAGACATTCTGTAACTTAAGGTTAATAAATCAGTGCCATTCCTGTCAAGATATTCTGTAACTTAAGGTGAATAAATCAGTGCCATTCCTGTCAAGACATTCTGTAACTTAAAGTTAATAAATCAGTGCCATTACTGTCAAGATATTCTGTAACTTAAAGTTAATAAATCAATGACCTTCGTGTTAAGACATTCTGTAACTTAAGGTTAATAAATCAGTGCCATTCCTGTCAAGACATTTTATAACTTAAGATGAATAAATCAGTGACCTTTCTGCCAAGACATTCTGTAACTTAAAGTTAATAAATCAATGACCTTCGTGCTAAGACATTCTGTAACTTAAGGTTAATAAATCAGTGCCATTCCTGTCAAGACATTCTGTAACTTAAAGTTAATAAATCAGTGCCATTACTGTCAAGATATTCTGTAACTTAAGGTTAATAAATCAGTGACATTCCTGTCAAGACATTTTGTAACTTACGGTAAATAAATTTGTGATCTTCCTGCCAAGACATTCTGTAACTTAAGGTGAATAAATCAGTGACATTCCTGTCAAGACATTCTGTAACTTAAGGTGAATAAATCAGTGACCTTCCTGGTAAGACATTCTGTAACTTAAAGTTAATAAATCAATGACCTTCGTGCTAAGACATTCTGTAACTAAAGGTTAATAAAGTGCCATTCCTGTCAAGACATTTTGTAACTTAAGGTGAATAAATCAGTGACCTTCCTGCCAAGACATTCTGTAACTTAAGGTGAATAAATCAGTGATCTTTCTGTCAAGACATTCTGTAACGTAAAGTTAATAAATCAGTGCCATTCCTGTCAAGATATTCTGTAACTTAAGGTTAATAAATCAGTGACATTCCTGTCAAGACATTTTGTAACTTACGGTAAATAAATCAGTGATTTTCCTGCCAAGACATTCTGTAACTTAAGGTGAATAAATCAGTGACCTTCCTGGTAAGACATTCTGTAACTTAAAGTTAATAAATCAGTGGCATTCCTTTCAAGACATTCTGTAACTTACGGTTAATAAATCAGTGCCATTCCTGTCAAGACATTCTGTAACTTAAATTTAATAAATCAGTTCCATTCCTGTCAAGACATTCTGTAACTTAAGGTGAATAAATCAGTGACATTCCTGTCAAGACATTCTGTAACTTAAGGTGAATAAATCAGTGACCTTCCTGGTAAGACATTCTGTAACTTAAAGTTAATAAATCAGTGGCATTCCTTTCAAGACATTCTGTAACTTACGGTTAATAAATCAGTGCCATTCCTGTCAAGACATTCTGTAACTTAAATTTAATAAATCAGTTCCATTCCTGTCAAGACATTCTGTAACTTAAGGTGAATAAATCAGTGACCTTCCTGGTAAGACATTCTGTAACTTAAAGTTAATAAATCAATGACCTTCGTGCAAGACATTCTGTAACTTAAGGAGAATAAATCAGTGATCTTTTTTGCCAAGTCATTCTGTAACTTAAAGTTAATAAATCAATGACCTCGTGCTAAGACATTCTGTAACTTAAAGTTAATAAATCAGTGCCATTCCTGCCAAGACATTCTGTAACTTACGGTTAATTAATTAGTGACATTACTGCTACGATTTTCTGTAACTTGAAGTTAATAAATTAGTGACATTGCTGCTAAGATGTTCTGTAACATAAAGTTAATGAATCCGTGACATTGCTGTTAAGATGATGTGTAATTTACGGTTAATAATTAGTAACATTCATGCTAAGATGTTCTGTAACATAAAGTTAATGAATCCGTGACATTGCTGTTAAGATGATGTGTAATTTACGGTTAATAATTAGTGACATTCATGCTAAGATGTTCTGTAACTTGAAGTTAGTACAGTGATATTGCTGTCAAGATATTCTGTAACTGAAAGTTAATAAATTAATGACATGTCTGCTAAGATGTTATGTAACCTAGGGTTTTAATTCTATAACTTTGATGCTGAAGTTGTCTGAAACTTACGGTTAATAATTTAATAATCTTCTCGCTGATAATTCAGGCGATGTTTAAATTTGAACATTTTTACAATCAATTTCATAAAGAAGGAACGAATGTCGCGAACTCTAACATGTTACAAAATATCTTGTTATGATATGCTTACTTGACTCGATCCGTTAAAAGTGTTTCCACATACTTCCGGATCCGTTTCACCAAGCAGTTTTGCGTATTCTGTCGAGGAAGAAACAAATCCCTTGAAGAAACTTCGTACAACAACTCTTCCAATAGTGAAAATGAGAATTATTTTTTGATTGCTCAGTGGAGCATGACAAACAAACAAAAGTGAAATTATTTCACCAGCAGTGTAAAGAAGTACAGCAATATGTTTTAAAAAAAGTTCCCATAAGACATTAGTATGACAACATTGTATTTTAAACACTGCATTTTGCAAATCGTCCCTTAGAGATTTTCAAAAATAAGTAAAGTATATAATACTAATATTCTAACCAAACCCGCTATATAAATTTCTGACGATGCATGTCGCTCAGTCCAGAGCTATTCAGGCTGCTTGGTCAACAGTGAACACAGAAGGCATCATAGCACTGTTTGTATATGTTATTATAATAAGCTTCATACCAAAGGTTTACAAGTATAATTAATTATAATCATGTCTTGACAACACGCTACTCCAAGTAAAACAGGAACTAATGGTAAAATTGTAAGAGTTCTCAAAATAAATCTGTAACGTTTTATTACACTGAATGTAAAAATTAGTTCACTGTCAATAATTACTTTGTTATTTCGCCCCAAGTAAACATTTTAGTTCACGTGTAACAACACAAGTTTTACTAAAATAATTATAGGTTTAACTTCGTTACGAAAATTACCACTTTTTACTTTTCCAGGATGTTAGTTTAACAGTTTCATAACGAAACTCTTATATTACCGGAATTATTTACCATTTTATTTTACTTGGAGCAATGGCGGTTTTAGTCAAGTACGCACTATTACAGTTTTTACTGTACTAATAATAACGCTAGTTTTGATTTACAAGAACCATTTGAATTAAATAAAAACTACACATGTTTCACACTACACATCTTTTACACTATATACTTTTCTTCGATACTACGGAGCTTAAAAAAAAACTTGTTTTGCACACAAAATTTTTCTCTTGTTTCAAACTCCTGTCTGACGATGCTTTGTTTATAAGCACCGTTGTTATTGTTATTGTTACTCGTAGTTAACAATATTCTTACTTGTTGTTGTTACATACTGTTACACCAGGAAAGGAGACCGTTGGGGCATTAACCAGTTGGAGCTCCACTATAGTCGGGTACTCCAGGTAGATCTGAAGGAAACGTCCGCTTTGAAACAGACATCCACCAAGAAAAAACAAGAGGCAGATGAATCGTAACACTTGCCATCGTCTCGACTTTGTAAACAAATATTTTGCGTCGGGATCTGTTGAATCAGTTCTTGCCTTTCCAGACTCAGAATAGGTGGTGTGTCTCTCACAACCAACCCTCATTGTTGAATAGAAGAGCTAAAATATCTGGAGGTGTATATATAGTAGTTCCTTATGTCCTTGAATAGTGAACTCACTACCAGCTCGTGAGAAACCACGTAGGAAAACGTTTAAGATCTAACTCACTTACACTTATCCACTTCTCGTTACTACGTAAGCTATTGATTCGACTGTTGTATATATATCCATTATACCATTGTATATATCTATTATACCATTATAAGGTAGAAGTTCATAGCAAGAACAAAAAGAAAGCCTAAATTGACTTTATAATTTCTTTTTAAAAAAGCAAACATATCAGCGTAATGTTTGCAATAACATAACGTAAGCATTGATATAGCAATCTTTTAAAAAGTATTGTATCAGTTTAAAAGGTTATGTCAAAGATAGAAAATGAATCAGAACAACCAACTTGATCTTTCAAAGAAGTTTATAAAGGTTTCGAATACACGAAAACTCAATCCTGTTTCTCACTGACCACGCTACTGCAGTGTTTTCCAAACGGTGATATATAAATTATATACCATACAAAGGCTGAGTGCGTTTTCTGAAAACAACAAGCTATATTTGTTTGTTATCAAGTACAAATCTATAATCTGGGCTTTCTGTTATATGCCCACCATGCGTTGTGAAACCCATTTTATAGCGCTATCAGTTCTTCAGCCCCCCGCTAGTACAACGGTATGTCTCCGGATTTACAAAGCTAAAATCAGGGGTTCGATTCCCTCGGTGGGCTGAGCAGATAGCCCTTTGTGGCTTTGCTATACTAAAAACACACAAACACATTAGTTCTTCAGAGCAGAGCCACTGTAAGGGGGCATTTAAAATGTAGTTTTATACATGTTGATCCTTCGTAACTATGGTTTTCGCTTGTCTTGCTGATTCACATATTTAAAATAGTTTTAGTATAACGTACTCAACCCTTAATAAATTCAATAATTCTGTTAAGTTTGTCTTTATATCTTCATTCTTACTAAATGTCAAAATATTTCCATATAATAACTGGAGGATCATTCAGTTAGGCGCATGCCTCCCCCCACGCAGAGTTGATCATATTCACAAAATGAGAAACCATATTTGTATGTCCGTTGTTATCAACGGATACAGACTATAGAGCAAAAAATAGCATGCAAAATCGGTCCCCATGCTAACATATAGGGACTTTTTTATTTTCGTGACCTTCCTGTGATCGTGACCCTCAAAAACTAATTTCTCCTAAGATGGGTCATAGTTCAAATCTATACCACCTTTCGTTCAAATGCATTCAGTTGTTTTCGAGAAATCTTGCTGACAAACAAACATAACTTTTTTTTACTATTTTCACTCAAGGCTTTTAGTCATCCTAATCAAACTTTGGTGTTAACAATGTAGCTTTCTTTGAGAGAGAGATATAAATACTCGCATGTACATGGAATGGTTCTCTTCCAGTGGCACAGCAGCATGTCTAAGGACTTATAATGCAGCTTTGTGCTTAACTAACAAACAACACAAATAAGTCTAAAGCAACATGCAAAAATTTACTCTCCAAACCACGAAGGCCCGGCATAGCCAGGTGGATTGAGGCATTCCACTCGCACTCTGAGGGTCGCGGGTTCAAATCCCCGTCGCACCAAACATGTTCGCCCTTTTGGCCGTGGAAGCGTTATAGTGTGACGGTCAGTTTCACTATTCGTTGGTAAAAAGAGTAGCCTAAAAAGTTGGCGGTGGGCGGTGATGACTAGCTGCCTTCCCTCTAGTCTTACACTGCCAAATTAGGAATTGCTAGCGCAGATAGCCCTTGAGTAGCTTTTCGCGAAATTCGAAACAGACAAACTAAACCACGAAGCATTTAAAAAGTTTTTTGATAGATACTGGTGTAAATAATTTCTCATTCGTGCTTTAAGGTCCCCTGGTGAAAATTCAATGAAGTTAATTATTCACCGTTCTTTCTTTAAATGTGTGTGTTTGTCTTATATAAATAATAACATTTCATATTTATTTATTTCCATTCTCAGTTACTTGTATTAGTAACATTAGTAATATGCATTTATTTTGTAGTTGTTACTTACATTTGTATTAGTTTTTGATGGCGAGAAACCCACTCGAAATAAAAATATATCTCAGAACGGCTGGTATGGGTATTAACATTTTTATTGATAAGCAGAGAACAACGTTTCGACCTTCCTAACTCATCTTCAGGTTAAGAAAGAGAGTTTTCAGGCGGTTCAGTTATATTATTGATTTGCGGATCTAAAAGAAGACGTTATGATACTAATTTTTTTCCCATGGTTTATAAAGTTGGGGTTATCTTGTATTCGAGATCGCCCTATAATCGGATCAATACAGTATATATATATATATATATATGTGTGTGTGTGTATGTATATAATTAATTCGTCTTTGTTTAGCTTGCGACAGGAATACACAAAGGTTTTATTCTTACTTATTTGTGCGAAGTGGTATAGCGATATGTCTACGGACTGAGACGGGTTTCGATACTCGTGGTGAGCAGAACGCAGATAGCCCATTGTGTAGCTTTGTGTTTAACTTCAAACAACCACAAACAACCTACTTATTTGCTGTTTTTATTGTAAAGTCACACAACGAGGTAGGTGCACTGTGTTCCGGAAAACTGATCTCGGGATTTTAGCTTTTTAAGTAAATAAGCTTATGGTTCATTTCCCGTTGTCACACACCAGTCTAGCTATTGTTTTTATTTATTTATTATCTACCAAAGACTAAACAAGCCATTGCGTTTACTCAGAGAGTGTAATTTCTGAAAATATTAGGCTAATACCTTCAATTTCTGAAGTTATTAGGCTTATCTCATATACCTGGAGCATGAAATTCATATTAATGGTATTTCAGACAAAGATAATCATGTCAAGTCGTAGGTCACAGCGCTTCTACAGGGTAAGAAACAAAACCAAAATCTAAACATACGTAAGGCATTCGTCATGATCCTTTTAAGCCACGCCTCTAAGCTGAGACACTTTGTTTTTTTTATGTTAAGCACAAAGCTACACAACGGGCTATCTGTGCTCTGCTCACCACGGGTATCGAAACCCGGTTTTTATCGTTGCAATTCCAAAGACACACCACTATGTTACTGGCGGACTAGTCGAGAAATATCTTTAAATTCAAGTATATTTATTAGTTTTGTGTAACAGTTGAGTGAAACAACAACTAAGTAATCGATTTCAAATTATACGTAACATCGTTTTGGAGTAATGTTTCTAGTAAAACTTAAAATATGATGGTTTTGTTCGAGCTGATTCATGTCGCTTCCATGTTTCTCTTCTCCAACCAATGGAGGCTCAGCATGGCCAAGTGTGTTAAGGCGTTCGACTCGTAATCTGAGGGTCGCTGGTTTGAATCCCCATCACACCAAACATGCTCGCCTTTTCAGCCGCGGGGACTTTATTATGTTATGGTCAACCCCACTATTCGTTGGTAAAAGAGTAGCCCAAGAGTTGGCGGTGGGTGGTGGTGACTAGCTGCCTTCCTTCTAGTCTTATACTGCTAAATTAGGGACGGCTAGCGCAGATAGCCCTCGAGTAGATTTGTACAAAGTTAAAAAAATATATAATTAACACAATAAAAGTAACTCCCAAAATTCCACTAACCAGAATGTTAAAGAAAAATATATTTGTACTTAGTATGTTTCTTGGAACGTTCGAAGGACGAATCATTTAATAAACCTTTTTCTTTTAGAAGGTTTACTTCTTTAAAAAAGATAACCAATCACTTCAGCTTAAAGTGTACATTTCTAAACACCCATCAGTTTTTCTTAAATTTAATTTCAATTAAATGTAATCCTTTTCTCTGAAGTATTCCGAGCGCAACACAAACACAATAAGTAAAACAATGTAGAAAAAAATAAACTGTTTAGTTAAACAGAAACGTCAGTGGTAAAATACTTGTCTGTTACACTGTTGACCTAGATTTAAGACTTGGCTAATGTAGTTTTCATTGAAGGTTTGTTTACTTTCTCAAATATGAGATGGAGCAACATCCGAATTTAACAAAATTATATTTTCTTAAGTTTCTTTTGTTCTTAAGCGCAACGTTACACTGCAAGTATCAAAACTAGATTTTTAACGTTATAAGCCCATAGTCTTACCGCTAAGCTATTGGGGGAGAGGGATATTTTTTTCTAAATAAGCATTCGTGTATGCTATCCGTGGTAAAGCTGCTAAGACAATCTGCAATGTCGCCATTATTTCTGAGCTACTGACCAGAGGGAAAGCAGCCAATCAGCAGCACCCTAACTCCAACCATTCACGTTAATGAATTAACTGTCACTCTTATAACGCACACTCTTCAAGTACAATAAATGTTTTGTGATATCGTTCCACAGGTCTAAAACCGACTGGCCAACTACTCAGAACTATATTTCACGGTTAACTCGCTTCCTTTCTCAAGTTACTGAAGGTTGCTGAAAGTATACTTCAGATGTTCTTACTCCAATGGTTTCCTTGAAAACTAATATATGTTATATTCTATTACCCTTTACAATAAACGTAGTTAGTGGACCGTAAATATTTAGTTGCATCATTATTTTACATCACCAAACTGTTTCTTAGTTTGTTTCTAAAACTGTGTTTATTCTCTCTGAAAGGAGATAAACACATTATTACGTGGTACTAGGATAGGAAACATACTGGATAAATGCTATGTTTAAAATAACTCAAAGTTATTGTTATGTTTTTGAAGTGTGAAATAGTTTTATTAGAACCGACTGTACATACGATGACAAAAAACAAATCAAACTTACTAAGTCATCTCTTGGTAAATGTAATACTCTCCTAAACAATAAGAGTACTTAACCATTACCACACAAAAAAAGCCATAAAACAGAAGTACAGCGAAGACAACATTACACGTAAAAGTAGACACTGAGAAATAATTTAACATGATATTTGTAGTTTTCATATGTGATGAATAACTTGAATAAATGGTTGACGGAATACCATTTATTTAATGGTAACTGTGGTAGACAGGAACATGGGCTTTCACAACCGTTACGGGATTAGAATATGCGGGTACTATCACCTTCTTTACTAGCGAGAAAAAAGCGCCATAATAAGGGCCTCCGTAATCCTTGTGGATGAAGTAGACAGGGGGTTTATTGGAATAAACTTCTACGTCAGCAGGGCTCTGATACGCTGTTCCTGGTTCGTTGGTTTTCACGTTAGCGCAAAAACCGTACTGGTTAGCCACGTACTCAACCGTACGAGTCTACATAGCCGTACGAGCCCTTCTTATTCCCGTACCCGTCATCTTCCTCGTGCCGTTGTTGTGCGCCACCGTCGTCACCTTGTACTTCGTAACCAAAACCGTACGGATTAGGTTGGTCGTACTGCAAATAAAACAGGCGTTAAAAACGTAAAAACAAAGGTGGAATAAGTTATAAAACATTAGTAATAAACTTTCTGTAAAACGTTACAAATTTCTCTGAATTACAGTACCGACTGATGTTTGGAACCAAGTATCTTGCTACAACGTTTCACTAATAATTCTTGTGTCTTACTGTAACGTTTCTTGTAATCTACTGATAGGTTAACTGTTTAACATATAGTGTCTTATCAGCGTCCTTTGTTTAGTGCTAACATTGCATTCTATCAACATCAAACAACATGCACTTATAAATAGGTGGAACTATTTAAACATGATAGTGTTCAATAAATCTAGTACCTTTATGATAAATAATTCAGTTAATGTGGTCTTACCAACGTTACTGTTCAGAATACGGTATGATTTGTTATTGCTTTTCTTTCTAATTATAATGTTGTTGTTTTTTACCTTTGCAGCAGCTGATGCACACATGAGGTCAAGGATCCTACTTTTGAGGGAAGGCAGCTCTAACCTTGGACCTTCCAGTTCAGAGTCGTATAAAAACAAACAAACTCAAATCTGCTTGATAAGTAGTCGATATGGCTAGTACTAGTATAACTTAACTATATACTCACGTGATTCGGAGTGTAGCCATATCCATAAGTAGGAATACCAACTCTAGTTCCAAATTAGGGGCCAAGGTAACTTCCACCCAAAACAGCTGTCATGGTAGCTAAGAAAACAAAAATCTGAGAAAGAAAAAGAAGAACTGTTAGTTTTATGGGCTGTTTAAATACCGAGACAAGAAAAAATTCTTGTTTCAATAACTGCAGAAACGCAAACCCATATTTACAGTTACTTCTAACAGGAGTTAAGCCTAGTTTATGGTTACTAATGTTACCATTAGTAACTTGGGTCAAGGATCCTACTTTTGAGGGAAGGCAGCTTTTACATAAATTTGTAAGCCTAATTTATGCTTACTGATTTTAAAATAATTAAGCCCAATATGTGCTTACTGACTTTATAAGAGTAAAGTTATGCTTACTGACTTTACAAGAGTTAAGCTTGATACATGCTTACTGACTTTATAGGAGTTAAGCCTAATTTATAGTACTTGACAGTGTGTTATGTTTTTAGTTATTTTTCTTTAATTATGTTGTATTTAGCGCCAAATACTTTTATTTTAAGATATCCAACAATTTCTTTAACTACTTGTACAGCTGCCAGTTTCATATTGTAGCTATTTCTAACAAGTTTATTTCCATATTTAGCTCTTCTGTAGTTACAACTTCTAGTCAATAATGAGATTGTGAGTATTTTATGACATTATAGACGTCTGGAATTTGAGACAAGCAGGATTTTAATCCACGCCAAAAAAAAAATGTTTGATTTCCACCGAGTTTCAACTTTAACGTTTTTGGAATGCTGCTTATGATAAGAATTTATTTTAAGTAATATAATCTCAATCTACACAAAATAAGAATTCCTATGGAAAATTGTAATTGTATTTGTACATTTTCGAATGTTCATGAAAAGCTACTTAAGAGAAATCTGTACTAGCCGTCCCTAATTTGGAACTAATATACTAAACTAATTAGAGAGGTCACCTATAATATACACCGTCAGCTCTTGGACTATTCTTGTCTGACTGCATAATGAACGTTGCCTGTTATCTTTATAACGCACCCATAATCGTAAAGATTATGTTACGTTTTCGGTAATGGGACACGACCTGTAGATCCATACTCTGGCTACTAAACCCTGGATCAAGGTCAGTTCGGTGAACTTTGATGGTGCCAGTAGTAGATTTAGTTTAATTTTACTGCAGGGTATAAACCCTACAACTCAATGTCCAGTTCACATCACAACATAAACCTAACACCTCCTCGTGCTATTTACCTTTACGGCCATTCTTATCAGTGGTAAGACTTCCACATCAAGACAACATTTACTGCTGAAATATGTTTGTGTACTTTCTATTCCTAGTTTTTATAGTTCGACAGAGCATCGTAGAATGTTTCATATTCGCTAGATCACAGCGCGAGATTACGACGATTAAAACTGACTGCGTCACTTGTACCATTCAGCATTTCAACTGCACGAGTTGTAACCATACAGAGGTCAAAGATGACGAATGAGGGAAGAAACATAAAAACATTTTACATGCAAAATTTTCGGGTTTACTTAAATATTTTATTACATTATTTCTCAAAATTAAAAAAAAAAATGTCTGATGTCTAAATTTCTTATTACATTCGTTAAGACAAAAATCTAGTCTGCCAGATAAATTTGAAAGAAATCAATAATTAGGCTTAAGTAAATGAGATATATAAAACTAGAGCCCCCCATTCTCTCCTACATTTATGTAGATAAAGGTGAGAAAATAGGACTTATTCTCCCCTTCAGGCGCCGGAAAAAGTTTCTTTTGTTATGGTTTAGGAGAAACAAAGAGTTGTAAAGAAAGCACAAGTAGATCAACAAACACTGTTCCACTCTTGAACCTGTGGACATTCTACCATCGGCCATTGTCTTGTGCAGGGGCCGTTGGTAAATTTCAAAATCTAGATGTAAAATAAACCAGATTAATAAAAAATATTATTATTAAGGATTCTGTTTGTAGATATTTTCTCGTTTTAATTAATTGTTGTTGTTGTTTTCATGGATATCCGCGTTTTATTTTCAAGAGTTAAACCTATGCTCATTATTGGTGTGGGGAGTACGTTAGCTGTTATGCTTGTAGAACAGTTCCGTTTAAATTGAAAAAACAATAAACACAACAAATCAGCGTCTGAACTGATGTTGAAAAACAATAATATGTTATGTTCATTGTTTTCATTTGTGACTCTGGCGATCTAATATTCATAGCAATGTCAAAGTCACTAAGTTCACACCTATGGTAAGAGTGTTATAATTCAGAAATACTTCTGAAAAATATTCAACCATCTACAACAGTATTTTATGAAAACGAAAGGGAAACATCAAAGAAGTTAATAATTCTAAATTCAACATTCTATTTTAATCATCAGTCGGGTGTGACTTGGTGATTATCGAGGCATCCCTCAATAGCTCAGCGATAAGTGTGAAGACTTACAATGCAAAAAAACGGTTTTCGATACAAGTAGTGGGCACAACACAGATAGCCAATGATGTAGCTTTGTGTTTAGGAATAAACAACCAAACCATACTAAAGATCAGCCATGTTATTTATAGTATACGTCAATGGCAGTTTACACTCATACTTACGTTTTTGAGAACAGGGAACGAAATGGTTGACGTCTTAAATTGGTTACTGCAAAATAGTGAAAAAACACAGTGTAGTGAGGGATGGGGTATTAATTCATTATGAACAGTGCAGCAGGTTATAGGGTCATGTTATCAGTGGACACAGAGAATTTAGCAAACAGTCCAATAATTTTTTAAAACGATTTGTAAAATGTAAACCTATTTGTCATGCCCCATTAAATAATGACATAGAAGGTCCAAGCTTGTAATCCTAGGGTTACAGAGATATTCTAAAACGTTTATAGATCTTATTGTTTGTGAGTTCATGTCTTTATTGTTTACAGTTTTTTATCAGTCACACACACGCACGCAAAAAAAAACACACACAAAAGCATGTGGAAATTATTTTACTTATTTTTCTGATTTTATTCCATTCAATATCATAACAAGACTCAGAAATGAAATTTCTGAATATGATGTAACATGTTGACTCTATCACAATGCAAAGAACAATACAAAATCAACTCTGCAATTTTAAGGGTTAACGGTTTTTCAGAAGCTGATCGTATTTTCTAATAATTGTTATATTTTACTTGAAGAACACTTACATTTGATATCCTCGTGTATATCGCTACAAAGATAAGTTTAAGTAAATAAAAGCAAGTTTCGTCAATGCGTAACGAAACTGAAACTTAAGACCCGTTGAGTTGACCTTTCTTAAAACTTCATCAATTTTAGTCTTTCTCTGCTATCTTTTTCTTAAACGGATTTCTAGTTGTCAAATTATTTCTCTATTTAGTCAGTACTTTAACGTTGTAAGGCCTTAATCTTACCACTGTCCCACCGGGAGAAATATTTATGTTAATAAAAGGTATATTGGCTTAAGTATTGATATATGATATATGTCTTTAAATATTTAGGACTTTTTGAATAATTTTAATATAGAACATTGATATATAGAGTTAATAGTTAAGTCTCAGCAGTAGCACCATAACATACGAAATTTGATACTCTGTTCTGAATATCGTGGGCCAGTCATGGCCAAGTGGGTTAAGGCGTTTGACTCGTAATTTGAGGGTCGCAAGTTCGAATATCTGTCTCACCGAACATGCTCACCCTTTCAGCCGTGGATACGTTATAATGTTACGATCAATCCCACTATTTGTTGGTAAAAGTGTAGCCCAAGAGTTGGCGGTGGGTGGTGATGACTAGATGCTTTCTCTCTAGTTTTACACTGCTAAATTATGGACGGCTAGCGCAGATAGCCCTCGTGTAGCTTTACGTGAAACTCAAAAATAAATAAACAAACTGAATAGGGTACAAATAATCAATTGTTGTATAGCTTTGCCTTAAAACAAACTTATATTATCTGTTTGATAACATTACATAACGGCGCAGACAACCTAATTGCTTTGCGCCATAAAACACCAAACCAACTAACCTTACATAACACTGTAACTCTCTGAAGTATGTAAATTTATTGGCGGTCCCTAGATGTTATCATTTTCCACTTATATTCGTTAGGTGCGGTTTAAACTGTCTTATTTTCTAACCTATTGTTATCTTCGCTTCACTTTCATCGCAGCAATGGTGTGTTTTATACACTCTGAGAAAAAGATAAATAGGCTAAGCGTAATAGAAAGCCTACACCATTGTCAGCATGCTACGATCTCACTCGAAACATGTCATTTTGTTCTTAGTACGTAAACTTAATTTATTGTAACAGTGTGTGGGTATGTTTTCTTACAGAAAAGCCACATTGGGTTATCTGCTGAGCCCACCGAGGGGAATCGAACCCTGATTTTAGCGTTGTAAATCTGAAGGCATACCGCTGTACTAGCAGGAGGCTTATCGTAACAGAAAAGGCAAGTTGAAAACAAACTAACTTAAAATTAAAATGATTAATTTATCCACACATCAATACTAAACAAATAAAAATTAAATACAAAATACGACTAGATAAATAGAAGAAAAGAAAACGCTTTGTGTTGTATATTCTTCTTCATGTAATTATGACGACAGTGTGATAGTTTTACCGTAGATTATTATACATTTGATGTGACAGATTTTACTGTAAATTATTGTACATTTAAAGTGATATGTTTTACTATAGATAATTATTATACATTTAGTGTGGTATGTTTTACTATAGATAATTATTACACATTTAGTGTGAGATGTTTTACTGTAGATAATTATTATACATTTGGTGTGATATGTTTTACTGTAGATAATTACTACATATTCAGTGTGATATGTTTTACTGTAGATAATTACTACACATTTAGTGTGATATGTTTTACTGTAGATAATTACTACACATTTAGTGTGATATGTTTTACTGTAGAATAATTATTATAAATTTCGTGTGATATGTTTTACTGTAGATTATTATACATTTGGTGTGATATGGTTTACTGTAGAATAATTATTATAAATTTCGTGTGATATGTTTTACTGTAGAATAATTATTATAAATTTCGTGTGATATGTTTTACTTTTGATAATTATTATGCATTTGGCATGATATGTTTTACTGTAGATTATTATACATTTGGTGTGATATGTTTTACTGTAGAATAATTATTATAAATTTCGTGTGATATGTTTTACTGTAGAATAATTATTATAACTTTCGTGTGATATGTTTTACTGTAGAATAATTATTATAAATTTCGTGTGATATGTTTTACTTTTGATAATTATTATACATTTGGCGTGATATGTTTTACTGTAGATTATTATACATTTTGTGTGATACGTTTTACTGTAGAATAATTATTATAATTTTCGTGTGATATGTTTTACTTTTGATAATTATTATACATTTGGCGTGATATGTTTTACTGTAGATTACTATACATTTGGTGTGATATGTTTTACTGTAGATTATTATTATACATTTAGTGTGAGATGTTTTACTGTAGATAATTATTATACATTTAGTGTGATATGTTTTACTCTAGATAATTATTACACATTTAGTGTGAAATGTTTTACTGTAGAATAATTATTATACATTTGTGTGATATGTTTTACTGTAGATAATTATTATACATTTAGTGTGATATATTTTACTGTAGGTTATTATTATAAATTTTGTGTGATATGTTTTACTGTATATAATTATGAGATGTTTGGTGTGGTATGTTCTACTAATTTGCTTATTAAACATTGAAAGTCGGCGTTAGTGCTAAACTGAGTTACTTTTTACCATATATTTGCCCAGGTAATGAATTTAAAACAGAATTATATATTAGTTTCACTATTGTTGATACGTTTGTTAGATATATTAATCTGAATATACTTGATAGGTTTATTAACCCTATCAAGTGCATCCATCATTGGCGTCCATCATTAAATGATGTTACTACCTAGAACATTCCGCTGTTTAAGGGTTAAGCACCCAAATTTCCAGTTTTCTTACATATATCCGTTTTCTTCAATAAAGCTGGTGAGATTATGTTGTAGTAATGAGTTGGCTTGGATTTCAATACGTGTACGTGCATATAGCTAGGCAACGACCTCTCTCTGCAGCAACACAAACATTATAAGTCAAAAGTATTTTTCTAGGCAACGACCTTTCAACATCGTAACACTATGTGTAACATGTACTTATCTTGCAAATGACATCACACCACAGCAACATTTTATCACATTTAACATATGTTTATCTAGGCAATGATCTTTTACCATAGCAACAAACACCTGTAACATGCATTTATCTTGACAACATTTTCTAACGATGATAACCACATGTATTTATCTTAGCAGTGGCCTCTCAACATAGCAACACTTACGCGTAACTCGTGTTTATTTTTTATAATATTTGAAAGTTGAAAAACCTTATAGTGGTATTAATGTTTAAATAGTTTGTACCAGACCAAAACACACACGTATTAAAGCAAGCATTTACTTTCTGTTTTGGGATAATAAACTTCAGAAATGCTAAGTAACAAAACAAATAAAATTGTGAATATAATAAGTACCCAACCGTTATGCTTAACAGTATATCTTTTTAATTGATAACAATACTGGAACTATTTAATTGCATTTTAGGTAACAACAACAATACTTTATTCAGTGATTGGTTAACAACAACAATACTTTACTCAGTGATTGGATAACAACAAAAATACTTTATTCAGTGATTGGATAACAACAAAAATACTTTATTCAGTGATTGGATAACAACAAAATACTTTATTCAGTGATTGGATACAACAGTAATACTTTATTCAGTGATTGGATAACAACAACAATATTTTATTCAGTTACTTGATAACAATAACAATGCTTTATTCAAGCTTAATGCACTTTGACAGCTTTAACAACCGGGTGGGTGTAGGGAGCGTACACGTGGGCAGCTGGGATCACGTGTTTTACCACGGGATGCTTGTAAACGACAGGAGCGGGAGCGGGATTGGCATTGACGGTAACGTCGGCGGTGTTCTTGCTGTCGGTGCCGGGCTCGTTGGTGTCGACCTGGGCACGAAAACCGCCGGCATCAGCGGTGTATGTCACCTTTCGCCAGATGCCGTTGGCATCAGCGTAGCCGTAGCTTCCAGAGACAGCTCCGCTGGCGTCACCACTCTCCTGGCGACTCAGTTGAGTTCCAAACTCGTCAGCAGTCTGGAAACCAAAGTCAAATGGCTCGGGAGCAGCCTAGAACGAGAGCGGAAACAGAACTGTATTAATAAGGAGGTCAACTATGAAAGTCAAACGAATAATTAACATATACAGTAGAACCCAGCTGTATTTCAAATCAAATTGTATGAATTTATCTCTAATTCAACGCGGTTATAATTAATCCCCAAGTAGTATTCAACTATAACTTGTACATGAGTTTGAACGTCTTCTAAAATTTCAACCTGAGGAAGGTTTTGAATTTTAGTATAACTTTGCATTTTGTGCTATATTCACAAAACTTCAACCATTCAGTTCTTGAGGGATATTGAATCTTTGTACCAAATACGACCAAGCTGAGGTAAATAATTTTGATTTATCCTGTTTACAGACACATTAGTAGAAACAATACCATTGAATGTTTGTGAAACATGGGTCCGGGGATAGCTAATCAAAGAGAGGAGTGTAGTCAGCAGTACTCGCCGCTTTTGCGGTTAGTCTTAACCAAACAACTCTATTTTCCGCCACAGTTACAAAACCTTCACAGCGGAAAAAGGAAAGCGAATTTATTATGTGGCATATCGGACCTCAAATCTTCGACCTTCACATGCGCAGTCCAGTACGATAATGATTAGCCTGAGCCTCTCCTATACGTTTGCTATCTTGTATGTATGTATGTACATATATTCAACTTTTATGGCTAATATCATGTTAAAAAACTTTTATGGTGATCAAAAATTAAGAGCTTCATTAGGTATCAACTGTTTGACTAATTTAGTTCATCTTTCTTAATTCTATGTAATCATAACACATATGGAAACATTGTTCACTTTTGTCATTGTTGCTATGATACGTATAGAAGTATTTTTCACTTTTGTCATTGTTGCTATGATACGTATAGAAGTATTTTCACTTTTATCATTGTTGCTATGATCCGTATAGAAGTATTTTTATTTTTATCATTGTTACTATGATACATATAGAAGTACTGTTCACTTTTATCATTAGTGCTATGATACATATAGAAGTATTTTTTACTTTTATCATTGTTGCTATGATACGTATAGAAGTACTGTTCACTTTTATCATTGTTGCTATGATACATATAGAAGTATTTTTCACTTTTGTCATTGTTGCTATGATACGTATAGAAGTATTTTTCACTTTTATCATTAGTGCTATGATACATATAGAAGTATTTTTTACTTTTATCATTGTTGCTATGATACATATAGAAGTATTTTTCACTTTTATCATTGTTGCTATGATACGTATAGAAGCACTATTCAGTTTTTATCATTGTTGCTATAGTGCATATAGAAGCATTGCTTATTTCTATAACTTTTGTGAAGTTTGAGAGATAATACAAACAAAATAGTTTCTCAGGTCCAGTATCGGGATATCAACAGGAACTACAGCACTGAAGTGGGTGAGTAGTTGTGGATTTTTAGAATAGAATATAGCGTGAATTATTATGCACAGGTTAATAAATAATTGGTAACTGTCGAGAATTATTTGTTAAAAATAATCTGTAATAAACTCGTACAGTGCTGATATTAAAAACGGGAGATACAGCTAAGTAATATCGAAAAGGAAGGGAGGCTTTTCGCCTCAAAAAATAACAACAACAATTTATTGAATTAAATCTTAGTAACAATATAATATAACACCTGGAAAAAGTCTATATGGTTGGTAAAACTGTATCCTAGTTTTAGAGGTGTTTAAAGAAGTAAAACCCACATAGCAGTGGGGATACAACGTTTACAAACTGGAACAAAACAAAAAATCAATGAACAAAGTAAAATCTGATAAAACGTGGGAGGTACTGGGCTTGACATCTGCTCTCTCAGAATTAACAATAAATCTTTCTTTTTTCTCTAAGTTTTAAATGTCTAAGTGAGTTTATAAAACTAGGTTGGAACAAATCTTAACAACATTCTTAGTTTTCAAATCCGGACGGATTAAACACACATTTATTCTACCTCTTCATTATAACTCAAACTACGAGTTCCAGACTTTTTTACAGAGGGTATTTTTATCAAAATCTTTTACTCTTTTATGCCAAGTTCGGTTTGATATTATCTTAGATTACTACTTACGTCATATGCGTCGGGATGGTAAGCGTATGGAGCAAAAACTTTGCCACCAAACACACCGGCTACAGCAATAAGAAAAATCACAGCCTACAAGAGATAAACGAAAATTCATGCTTAGTTAGGCCTACAGTCTCTAAAATTCAAGTGCTAGAAACGTATCTTAAATGATCTAGTGTTCGATTCTAAAACTTATTCTTAACACAGAAAAAAAATCAACGACAAAAAAAAACAGTCGTATGATAAAGTGTTATATGTATCTATATGATAAAGTGTAAAATGTATCTATATGATAAAGTATAAATGTATCTATACCCTGAATTATCCGGGAAGTAATGTGTTACTTGGTCTAATTTTATGAACAAATTTGATCAGAAATTTTATAAACATTATTATTTGTTGAAAAGAATTTCATGTTATCAACTCTAAATTACAACTAACAAAACGCCATAAGTCATCACACTTCCGAAAATAATATGATGAACAAGACATATACTTTAGCAGTGTTTACCAAGTCTCATTGCGAACTTTTACCTTCAACATGGTGGTTAAAATTTCTTAGAACAATTCTTCGAGTAGCGTTTCTCTTCTGTTACAATTCCTTCTTTTTATATACATGTCCAAAAGAGGGCGATGTTGTTTTTGACAAACTCCAATAAAATAGCAGAGAGTAAAAACAAAATAGAAATAGAACAAAGTGTCCAAAACTGTAAGACAACAGGGCAGGGTTATTGAAGTGACCCTAAAAATTAACTTGTATTAGCTATAGGGCTTGTTACACCCTTGGTTATAGAAACTAGGGCTGGAACAGCAAAATAGGAATAAAAGATATTAATTATTCTATGAAATTTAAACTCTCTTTATTAAATTGTGACGTTTTCTAATTCTTCATTGGCGTTTTGTTTCTTTCTAATGGATAAACTTTCATTTTCAATAATTTTGAAACATATTTTTCAGAAGTAGAAGGTATAGTTCGGCCTACTCACTATGTAAATAGTGCAGCACTCCCTGCCCTCTGGCGTCAAAAGTATAAAAAAATTATCCACATCATTTGGGACTAGATTTTAATCAGCACTACTCTACATTGAGTCTTTATCACCCTGATTTTTAATTTTTACTGAAAGAATAAAGTAAATATAGAACAAATCAAAATTTGTGTTCGATTAGATCTTAAATGTTATGAAAATATAAAAAGGTCGATTAAATTCCAAGGTTTATACCGAAACTACCGAATATATTGGAAATTTGTGAATGTCTTTTAATATTATTCATATATCTGACACACTAAAAATTGCAACTACAGTTGAATAAATAACGATCACAGGTGGCTATTCAAGTTGACACTGGAATCTTATTTGTTTATCATATCATGTCATTAAAAATCGTATTTTAAACTGTATGATGTCAGAGCTATTCACTAAATGCTAACACTAGAGCAAAATGTTCGTATTACATCACGTGGTGCGCATCGCAGCTGCTGTTTATCATGTTCTATCTTGTTTGGAGTCTGTTCTGGAAATACTTTGTTGTTTTTTTTAAATTTCCACAAAGCTACACAAGGTCTATCTACGCTAACTGTCCCTACTTTAGCAGTGTAAGATTAGAGGGAAGGAAACTAGTTATTACCACCCACCGCCAACTCTTGGACTTCTTTTTTAACAACTAATAGTGGGATTGACTGTCATGTTATAACGCACCCACGTCTTAAAGGGTAAACTCGTTTGGTGTGACAGAGATTCGAACACTCTATCCTAGGATTACTAATCGAGCTCCTAACCACTTGGCCATGCTGGGTCTGATACCTTGTTGTTAAGCCTATCTGTGTCTCTCACGGGTATCGTATCCAAACCCAATTTTTCAGTTATAAGCCTTTAGATATATGACTGAGCCACTGGTTTGGAGGTGGAGTACTTGATTTGCCTTCCATCCATACCACCAAGTTCTCAAGACAAAATAAAACTTACTACGTTTCAAGGTAGGCCCGACATGGCCAAGTGGTTAAGACACTCGACTCGTAATCCAAGGGTTGCGGGTTTGAATCTCCTTCACACTAAGCATGCTTGCCCTTTCAGTCGTAAGGGCATTATAATGTGGCTATCAATCCCACTATTTGTTGGTAAAAGAGTAGCCCTAAATTTGGCGGTGGGTGGTGATGATTAGCTGCCTTCCCTCTAGTCTTACACTACTAAATTAGGGATGGCTAGCGCAGACAGCCTTCGAGTAGCTTTGCACGAAATTTAAAAAACCAAAACAAACAAACGTTTCAAGGTCACTTTACAGCTCCACCTGTGATCATGTTTTTCCACTACCGTGTTATGCATATGCCTCTATACCAGGGTGGGTAACTCCATGGCCAGTGGCCAGCTCGAGTTTAGAATCAAATTTTTCCATCATTTATTTTTATATTGCAAATTTGGTAATCAGCAACTGCACTGCCTCGCGTTATCGATAATGTCGCGCGCTTCATCACTGCTACAGACTCCGCCCATTTTGTAACGTCAATTTGGTTCAGATATTTGTTATCGAGTGTGCGTTGTTTTGCATGCGCTTGCAAATATATTGTTATTGTGATTGTGGAACTTTCAAGTGTTTAAATATATTTTATTTTTAATCCCATAATATGGATAAGTGGATAATTCATAAACGAAAGAATCTAGATGATGGTGAACACTTAGAAAATAAAAACAATTTAACTGATTCTGGTATAACTGTCGAAAAGAGAAGGGCGCGTGACTGGGAAAATATGAAACGAGAATTTAATGAAAGTTGGGTTGAAATTTTAATGATTGAAGTAAATAATAAACCAGTGTGTCTTTTGTATAACAAAGTGTTTAGGAATAATAAAGTATACAACCTTAAGCAATACTTAAACAGTTTTTACAACGATTTTGATGTAAATTTTCCAATTGATAACAAAAATTGTATGAATGAAATTAACTATCTGAAAGCACAACTTCATGAACAAAATGGAGGCCCAAAAAGGTTTTTATCATAGATAGAACTAGTTATGTAAGCTTGCTATAAAGTAGCTTGAATTTTAGCTCAAAAAAAGAAATTATTTTCTGATGCTGAAATGATAAAATAAATGTTGATTGTGGTCATTAAAACTCTGTTGGAGAATTATGATTCAAAAATAAAAGATAATATTCTTCAAAAGGTAAATAATTTGCAATTAAGTCAAAGAACAATTGTCCACAGAATGTTACAGTTAGCGAAAGACATAGAAAATCAGTTGCTTGAGCAACTAAAAGATTGTTTGTATTTTTCTTTAGCACTTGATGAGTCAACAGATGTTAGTGACACTGTGCAGTTGATATTTTGGGTTTGATATGTAACTTCAGATCTTCAAGTGAGAGAAGAAATGTTTGGTCTTTGAAGATTACGAGATCGAACATGTGGAAAAAAACATCTTTAAAAATTTCATGAAATGTCAAAAATTCAATCTAGATTTAAAAAACAACAACTGGTTTCTGTCACAACAGACGGTGCTCCTGTCATTACTGGGGAGAAATTATGATTTGTTTCTCTTTTGAAGTAGCATTTAATTGAAAATAATGTGAAGTCCACGCTGCCATCTTTCCATCGCATTTTGCATCAGGAAAATTTATGTGCTCAGATGTCTAAAATGATGAACCGAAAAATTTGATGGACATTGTTGTAAAAATTGTGAATTATATTAGAAGTGGAAGCTCTCTCATCTATCGACAGTTTGTTGAGTCTTTGAAGAAAAGCAGTGACTGTACTTTTGATTTTCTCATTAATTTTGTAAATGTAAGATGGTTAAGTAGAGGAAAAGTCTTGGAACGATTTACTTCCTTATTTCCTCAAAAAAAGTAAGATTGAACATTTCCCTAGAACTGAAACTTTGTCATGGTGGTGTGATTTGAACTTTCTGTGCGACATGATGGCTCACTTGAATAATTTAAATGCGAAGCTTCAGAGAAGAGGTAAAATGGTAAGCGAGCAATCACAGTCTATTTATGAATTTCAATTAAAGCTAAACCTTCTTGTGAAACAATTACAAAAGTATAATTTGACACATTTTGCAAAGTTGAATAGTTTTTAGAAAATGATAAGGACTATGATTTCTCTGATGCTAAAGATGATCTCTATGTAAACTGGATCAAAAATCTATGTCAAAAATTTGAAATTGATATTTGAATTTTTGTATGATTCTTTTCAGTTTGTCTTAGAAGACTTCAGTAAGGAAGTTACATCTTTTTGTCTTTGAATAAGTGAGGATTTGAAGACGAGATGCTTACCCTACAGAAAGTAAACAAAATGTTCTATCAGAGAGATGTGGCTTACTATTCTGATTAATGAGAATTTTTCTAAATTTAAAGATAGCAATTTAAAATTTATTTTCCTTGTTTGGATTCACATAGGTGTGTGAGTCAGCATTTTTTACGCTATAGTTTCTCAAATCTAGATACAGATCTCGGCTTACTGATATACATCTAGAGGCAGAGTTAAGATGTTCATTGAGCACAGATATTAAGTCAAATTTCGCGAAACATGTTGATAAAAATCACCACCAACTGTCATATTGAAGACAAGTTGAAATGCAGTTATTTTGATTAAACTAAAATCTTTCAATTTTTTTTAATAGTGTGATCAACGTTATTTTCATTAGCCACAATTGTAGCCACTCTGAAAAATAAATTGTCCATCCCTGATCTATACCAACTAACAACGCTATAGGTTCCACGGCACTCCCAACACCTAAACGAAACGTATTTTGTAGGAACCCTGACAACTGTTACAACTATTTGGACAAAAAAGGATTTTTAGAAAAATTTGCAAAGAAATTTCTTGTTTCTCCTTTTTATCATTTATTTTTTCATTAGTTCCTGTCTTTTTCCAGCAGATATCCAAGTTATGATAAAGTAAGTGGAAGTAACAACGGAACGGACTGCACGTTCAAGGAGGATCCAGCCCAGGATTTTATCACTTAGTCAACATCAATTGTTTATTATTGAATTTCGCACAAAGCTACTCGAGGGCTATCTATGCTAGCCGTTCCTAATTTAGCAGTGTAAGACTAGAGGGAAGGCAACTAGTCATCACCACTCACCGCCAACTCTTGGGCTACTCTTTTACCAACGAATAGTGGGATTGATCGTCACGTTATAACGCCCCCACGGCTGAAAGGGCGAGCATGTTTGGCGCAACGGGGAGGCGAACCCGCGACCCTCAGATTACGAATCGCACGCCTTAACACGCTTGGCCATGCCGGGCCTAGTCAACATCGAACCAAAATGCCATACTGTTTGAAAGTCTATCTTTGGGTGTATCAAAAAATGATAAAGTTAGTTCAACCTGTTCTAATGTATAGAAACTATAAAGGGTAAACCGACTTATTCGACCAACAATCTAAAATAATTTTAACGTTATTCTGGGACTGTCAGGTTAACACGACGTACGTTATTTTGTATGTTTATGTTTATTACTTAAAACGCAGGACATGTTTTGTCAAATGCTTCAGAAGAGGTCATTCGCATAAATCATTGCATGCTTAAAGAATTAAATTACATACTTTACTGTTCTGACACATTGACATGAGCAACTATATGTTAGACACTCATTTCATATAGAAAAACACATGGTAATATAAATACAGTTATGCTCTTCAAAAAAAAAAAACGCAAAATATGATACAAATTGTTAACAAGTTTATTTCGGGTAGTTCTGTATGACATGTGTGAAACTTTGGACATTCACTGCTGAGCATCCAAAGTCTGCAAAGGCGAAGTCCACGCTCACCAGGTGAAGTTTAACGTCACTCAACGTTAATAACGAGTATGCCCCCCGTGAGCATCAATAACTGCTTGGCATCTCCTGCCCATGGAAGCGATGAGATGACGAATCACATCCTGTGAAATGGCTGTCCACTCAGCCTGCAAAACTGCTGCAAGCTGAGGTAGAGTCTGCGGTTGAGGTTGTCGCCCTCGCAGACATCCGTCTAACTCGTCCCAAAGATGTTCGATGGGGTTTAAATCTGGTGATCTGGAGGGCCATGGAAGAACGTTGATGTTGTGATGTCTCAAGAAGACAGTGGTGAGTCGAGCTGTGTGAGGACGGGCGTTGTCATGTTGAAAAACGTCGTTGACGTTTACCATGATGGGTTGCACATGGGGCCTAAGAATCTCGTCGACGTATGGTTGAGCCGTAAGATTCCCTCGAATGTGCAAAAGGTCTGTTCTGGCATTGTAGGCGATGGCAGCCCACATCAATGCCACCACCATATCTGTCAACATCCTGCACACAGTTTGCTGCAAAACGTTCACCTCGGCGACGGTAAACATGGGTCCTTCCATCCTGTCTACGAAGCATAAAACGTGATTCATTGCTGAACCAAACATGCCTCCATCGTCGATGAGGCCATACCAGATGTGCCCGAGTCCACTGCAGCCGTGCTTGACGATGTTGCTGGGTGAGGATGACGCCTCTGAATGGACGTCGAGGTCGGATTCCTGCATCTCGTAGACGGTTGCGTACGGTCTGATCGGAAATCCTACGCAGCTCTGGTATGGTTGAGGCAGTAGACGTCGCAGTGGTGGTCCTATCCCGAAGGTGACGTAACCGGATGTAGCGATCTTGTGCGGGCGTGGTCACACGAGGTCTGCCAGATCGTGAACGGTCACGAGTTGATCCATGTTGTTGGTGACAATTTTATAGCCTTGTGATGGTGCTTGGGTGGACATTCACAGCTCTGGCAACATCTGATTGAGATTCGCCTGCTTCTAAGCGACCAATGGCGTTGTTGCGTTGTGCTTCAGTCAGTCTTGGCGTAACTGTATTGCGTGTCGGTGGCTTAACACTGAGCTATGAAAACCGAGAACCCGTCACTTTTATAGGGATTTTGCACATGTTGCACTTGCAGAACATGCAGATCTCTCAAACAAATTTATTGGACACGCATGCGTTTTAGCGAAAAATCCGATGTTTTCCTCCGTTTTCAAAGTGCACAACTTTTATTGTCATTTTGGTCTGACAATCAGTGCCTTAACACGTGTAACATCACATACTCTGAGCTTGTAACGTTATTACATATATTTCTCTTTAAAATAAAAAAAATATCCCTTTTGCGTTTCTTGTTTTGAAGAGTATATGTTATAAACTCCATAAAACAAAACATTAGACAGGAGATTGAAGAAGTATAATCCACGACTAATTTTGTAGCTTCTTACTGTATAAAAGTAGTCTATGTTGAGAAGACATACATAACTGTTTGAGTAAATTAAAGTAGTATAGAACGAAATTACATGGAAAATATCCTATGAGTGTTTGAGTAGATTGAAGTAGTATAGAACGTAATTACATTTGAAAGATTCTATGACTGTTTGAGTAGATTAAAATAGTATAGAACGTAATTACATGGAAAAGATCCTATGAGTGTTTGAGTAGATTGAAGTAGTATAGAACGTAATTACATTTGAAAGATTCTATGACTGTTTGAGTAGATTAAAATAGTATAGAACGTAATTACATGGAAAAGATCCTATGAGTGTTTGAGTAGATTAAAGTATAGAACGTAATTACATTTGAAAGGTCCAATGGCTGTTTGTGTAGATTAAAGTAGTGTAGACGTAATTACATTTGAAATATTCTATGACTGTTTGAGTAGATTAAAGTAGTATAGAACGTAAGTACATGGAAAAAATCCTATGACTGAGTAGATTAAAGTAGTATAGAACGTGATTACATGGAAAAGATCTTGGAAACGAGGGATGGTATAAGCGAGGACATAAAATGTTGAAAATGCTGATTTTAGTTCACAATTTTAGTGTCTTGTAAAACAAATACCATATATCACGTCTTCTAGTGATATTCTTGCTAGTAGGGATAGTTTACATGTTCTAGTGATATTGTTGCTGGTAGGGATAGTTTACATGTTCTAGTGATATTGTTGCTACTAGGGATAGTTTACATGTTCTAGTGATATTGTTGCTAGTAGGGATAGTTTACATGTTCTAGTGATATTGTTGCTATCAGGATCACTCCACGTGTTCTAGTGATATTGTTGCTATCAGGATCACTCCACGTGTTCTGGTGATATTGTTACTACCAGAGTAAGTCGATGTTTCATATAATGTTGTTTTTACTATAGAACGTCTGCTATCAAAACTAGGAGAGTTAAAACGACCAGTAAACTATGAAATGTCTCCTTGGATGATTGTTACATGAAGAATTAGCTGTGTACAACGGAAGTGAAGTTATTGCTTGTTTTAGAATCGTTATTAATGGTTTTTGTTGTTATGAATTAACAATGCTGAATAACTAAGTGTATAAATATATACTTACGTTTCTTTAGGCTTAGACCAATATGCAGATCGTTTGTTTACGCGATTCGGGCGAAATTTTCCACAGGCTATCCGCGCGAGCCATCTCTAACTCTGAAGGGAAGGCATTTCGTAAACACCTCTTACCGCCAACTCTCGACCTACTCTTTACTAACGAATAGGTGTATGGACCGTTACATTATAATATCTTCGAAGTTGTAATGGCAAACATGTTCTGTTGTGAGATACGAACCCGCGGCCAACAGGTGATAATGGTTTAGTAGACTATAAATCTAATTGAGGCTTGACTTGAATCTTAATTATCAATTAATAGTTTCCAAATAATCTAAAACGATTTTTAAATTTAGCTTTGCACACGTGCAGTGTTATTCTAAAAAAAAAAATATCTAATTAAAATGTTCGTGAAAGAGAATAGTCGGTATTGCACGTAACTTAATATTTTAAATATCTGAAGATCTATTGGCTTCCTACTGGTGTATTTAAAATATTTCTCGAAGAACCATGCTATTGTACTACGGATTACATTAAGATAAGTATTTCTTTAAAACGGGATTTTACCACATTCATATTTTAATTATTTTTTCTTTTATTTGAGATAGTACTTGAACAACGTGTAGGTACAGTTGAAATTCGAAATGTAACATGTTAAAGTTGTAAGTCACTATGTTATAACTAATTAGTATTGAGTGTGTTTAGTATGTACTTTTCACTCGAATACACCACTTTTTCAGACTACTTACGAAGGATAAACTCTGTTAAACGCAAACAACATAGCGTAATTAATTATTATCAGCACGTGTCTCTAAACCTGTTCAGTGCTGTTCATTTATATCTTTTAAATACAAGCCTGAGGATAATTAACTTTATTTCTAGTTGATGTCGTGTGCCTTAACGTTGTTTCAACGTGACTAACTGCATGTTTAACTAGGCCTAATGATGGTTCCTAAAAGGCTACTTCTCAGGACGTGGTGATCACCCAATTTTAAGACCTTTAATTCTAACTCCGTTCTCAGTCATTGAGAATGAATAAAAAAGAAACGTGCTCTAACACTCACATAGTTTTTCTAAACAACAAGTTTATTTCAACAAATATACACACCCATGCAAATGCGTGACAATTTGTGTTTGAAGGTTATTTTTTCAAAATTATTTTCAAATAAATATCGAAATAATTCTATAAAGCACAAAGTAGAAAGCGTATCTAACATGCTGTGTCAGTAACAATAAAATCAAACTATTTTACTCTAAAATTTGGGGAATTATTTTGCAAGTTTTTTTTTTTTTTTTGAACAGCACTAATTCTTTTCAGCATAGCCTTCACCTTCTTATTTTCTTCCAAATGCGCATGCTCACCAAGCTACTGTTATATTAATCTTCTTTTTTTTCAGCAAATTTAATACGCTTTGACGTGCTTGACAAGGATGGGGTGGTATGGAGCGTACACATGGGCAGCAGGGATCACGTGTTTTACCACGGGATGCTTGTAAACAACGGGTGCGGGAGCGGGATTAGCATTGACGGTAACGTCGGCGGGATTCTTGCTGTCGGTGCCGGGCTCGTTGGTGTCGACCTGGGCACGGAAACCGCCAGCATCAGCGTTGTAAGTCACCTTTCGCCAGATGCCGTTGGCGTCGGCGTAGCCATAGCTTCCAGAGACAGCTCCGCTGGCGTCACCACTCTCCTGGCGGCTCAGTTGAGTTCCAAATTCGTCAGTGGTCTGGAAACCAAAGTCAAACGGTTCGGGTGCAGCCTAGAACGAGAGTTGAAACATAACTGTATTAAAAATTGTTTTACTTGATTGGTTAACTCTTCCACTTGTTAATTATTAGCACTATTTGATTGTTAACTATTTCACATGATCATTATTGTCACTATTTGATTAGTTAACTCTTCCACCTGTTCATTTTTAGCACCATTTGATTGTTAACCGTTTCACTCATTCATTACTGGTACTATTTGATTTTTAACTATTTCATTTATTCATTGTTAGCACTATTTGATTGTTAACCGTTTTACTCATTCATTATTGGCATTATTTGATTTTTAACTGTTTCACTTGTTCATTACTGGTACTATTTGATTTTTAACTATTTCATTTATTCATTATCGGCACTCTTTCATTGTTAACCATTTCACTTGTTCGACAATGGTAATATTTGATTTTATTAGATTAAATGTTTTTTTTCAATATCAAGCACGTTTCGATGTTGGATGTTGCTAAAATTAAACTGACCTCATAATAGAAGTAAGTGTTGTTGCTAAATTTCAAAGGTTTGTTATACTTACGTAGGGGTCGGGGTGAGAGTATACAACTGGGTGGTAGGCGAGAAGTTTACCACCTAAAGCTCCGGCTACCACAGCTAGAAAAACAATTGCCTGTAATAGAAAATCTTATTTTATATCGAGTGAAAAAATCTACTAACTAAGATAATGAAGAGAACTGTTTTTCTCCCATGTCCACAAGAATTGTGTGTGTTTACTTATAGCAAAGCCACATCCGGCTATCTGCTGAGCCCACCGAAGGGAATCGAACCCCTAATTTTAGCGTTGTAAATCCGTAGACTTACCGCTCTACTAGCGGGGGCATCCGCAAGAAACTGCAAGTTCGTTGATAATACTGTTTTAACACATTCAAATATGAAACATTATTTAAAATATTTTCGATATATTCTGACAGGTATTCTATAAAGATCCTTAGTTTATAAGAAATTATAGCATTACAGTGATAATAATTGATAAATGAAAGTATTCATGGCCTAATTTCTAAAATGAAACACAAAATCTAAGTACGATAAATCCTGCTTTCAGTTTTATACAGACTTACAATGAGTTATACTGTAACTAAATAAAAAGCATTTGTACTATAGGTTAAGAGAAGAGAACGTCTGAACCGAATTCAGAGCGGCTCCGCCGCGGCGCCTCACCTTCAGCATTTTGAACACTGTATTTGAATGAATACCCTGAGAAGAAATCACTTCTTTCTGCTCCAGATTGCTGATTTCGCTGTTTCGATCGTCCTTTTATATACCTTAAGACCTAAAGAGGTCAACTTGTTATCAACAAATGAAGAGGAAAGAAGCAAAGGAAAAAAACAAACAAATCAGTTAAATCGATAACATGACATGAATTTCATCAACTACAACAGAGAACTTTATAGCAACTTTCACTAATGACCCCAAAATACATTCGCTTATTTTGTATTCCAAACAGCCAAGAAGACTGGACACGCCCTATCTTACACTATGACTTGAACTCTGTGGCTTAGCAGTGAGATTGAAAGATTATAACGCGGAAATCCGGGGTTCGATTGTTTAACAACAGAAAACTTTGTTTCATGTTTCAAGTTAAGTAGAATAATTCTATACAAACTTGAAAGGTACATACGTCCTCTGTTTATCTGCAGCTGTCTAAGATTCAAACGAATCAAAATGGCTACACAGCCCCCTAAAGGGGGAAGACTGAAGCAAATATCAAACCTGTAATCTCAATGCTACAAGTCCAGAGCTTTATAACCGCCAGACCAAGTTTTTGGCTAAAGAAAATACGTAGAAAAGACAGAGCCGAGAAACTACAGAGTAAATAATTTCATAAATAAGTCCACAAATAAATAATAGCTCATTAACTCACAACGCTTAAATTTCAGTCAAAGAGTTTTCTTTAAATGATTTACACTATGTTGTCGACATTACCAGTAAAAATAATATACAAGGGGAATTATTAAATGTTGTTTTGTATACTTAACATGAGTATCTCTACTCTTTTAAGCAATGATATTCATGTGACACACGCTTAATGTGAAGGTATTAAGCACAGAGAAATATAATTTCAAACCAATGTGAACTGTGTTATCAAATTTAAAATAAAAAAAAATAGAGAGACAAACCAATGTGAACTGTTCAATCAAATTTAAAATAAAAATACAGAGATAAACCAATGTGAACTGTTCTATCAAATTTTAAATAAAGAAAACTAGAGAGACAAACCAATGTGAACTGTTCTATCAAATTTAAAATAAAGAAAACTAGAGAGACAAACCAATGTGAACTGTTCTATCAAATTTAAAATAAAGAAAAATAGAGAGATAAATCAATGTGAACTTCTGAAAAGACGTAGTAAAAAGAAAAAGAAACTCCTCTGAAACTTAATTTGTAATTCTTAATTCTTCCTGGTAGAAACTTCTGGAAAGACGTAGTAAAGAGAACAAGGAACTTCTCTGAAATTTAATTTGTAATTCTTAATTCTTCCTGGTAGAAACTTCTGGAAAGACGTAGTAAAGAGGACAAGAAACTCCTCTGAAGCTTAATTTGTAATTCTTAATTCTACCTGGTAGAAACTTCTGGAAAGACGTAGTAAAGAGAACAAGGAACTTCTCTGAAACTTAATTTGTAATTCTTAATTCTACCTGGTAGAAACTATTGGAAAGACGTAGTAAAGAGAATAAGGAACTTCTCTGAAACTTAATTTGTAATTCTTAATTCTACCTGGTAGAAACTTCTGGAAAGACGTAGTAAAGAGAACAAGGAACTCCTCTGAAACTTAATTTGTAATTCTTAATTCTTCCTGGCAGAAACTTCTGGAAAGACATAGTAAAGAGAACAAGGAACTTCTCTGAAACTTAATTTGTAATTCTTAATTCTTCCTGGTAGAGACTTCTGAAAATATGATGTTACACTATCAAGATAATGAAAGGTCGTGCTGTGAGATTTAGTGCCTGATGGACACTTTACAGCAACAAAGGTTATCTTAATCCATGATAATTGTTTTTTCCTTTATAGAGTAACAAAGCTTCATAGCAGTAAATGTTATATTAGTCAAAAGGGAGTTCTTTCTTTTACAAAGACCAACAGAGGTTCATCAGGAAACATTACTGCTACGAAAGTTATCTTAATAAATAAAAAGCTATTTGTTTTCCGATAATAAACATTTTCAATGCTGTCTTATTTTATGGGAAGATGTTTATTCTCTAAAAAACAATTCAGAAATCATTTCATAAAACGTCAAATCTTGTTACAAGAGTAAATTTCAGTTATGAAAATAATTTTAAATAGTAATAAACTCTCGTATTTGGATTCAAATCACAGCATAAATACATTTTTCATCAAAAGCACTGAAATGAAGTTTGTATGGTTTGGTTCTTTAAATTCAGTTAGAAAATTTCTCCACAATTCCACAACTAAAGTATTTTGAATTAGAAGTTTCTTTGGTTTTAGTTGTCTTTAATTTTACACTTGAAATAAATTTATTCACTAAAATAATCAGGAGTTCATAAACTTCGTGTCCATAAAAATACATTGATATATTAGAAAATTCGATTACTTTTTCCTATGTTACTTAGATTGAAAAGTATACATTACCAATATTAAATAATTGTTTATTTAAGGACATCTTATTGGTGAATCAGCGGTAAGTATATTTGCTTCGATTTGGGGTTCGATTTCCCGCTGAGGAGAGAGCGCAGTTAGGCTTATTTTGTAGTTTTCACTAAACAGTAACAACAACTTTAAGAAGAAAGATCACCTATGGTCTTGGAATACTATACTATAAGATTCGATTCCCCGTAGTGGACACAGCATAAAGCCCAGTGAGGCTTTGTTCTAAACACAAACACAGTTCAGAAAAGAAATTCGATTGTGTGGTGTCTTAATGGTTTTAGATAAACATTTGTCTGTTTTTCTGTTTCTTGTTTTTCACTGAAGATTAACGTGATAGAGAGCTAGTTGTTTATTTTTATTGTTGTTTTTCACAAAAGATTAACGTAATAGAGAGCGAGTTGTTTATTTTATTCTTGTTTTCACTGGAGATTAACGTGATAGAGAGCTAGTTGATATCTTTATTGTTGTTTTTCACTAGAGATTAAACTGATAGAGAGCTAGTTGATATCTTTATTGTTGTTTTTCACTGGAGATTAACGTAATAAAGAGCTAGTTGTTTATTTTTATAGTTGTTTTTCACTGAAGATCAACGTGATAGAGAGCTAGTTGTTTATTTTTATTGTTGTTTTTTACTGAAGATCAACATGATAGAGAGCTACTTGATATTTTTATTGTTGTTTTTCACTGAAGATCAACCTGACAGAGAGCTACTTGATATATTTATTGTTGTTTTTCACTGGAGATTAACGTGATAGAAAGCTAGTTGTTTATTTTTATTGTTGTTTTTCACTGAAGATAAACGTGATAGAGAGCTACTTGATATTTTTATTGTTGTTTTTCACTGAACATAAACGTGATAGAGAGCTAGTTGTTTATTTTTATTGCTGTTTTTCACTGAAGATCAACGTGATTAAGAGCTAGTTGTTTATTTTTATTGTTCACTGGAGATCAACGTGATAGAGAGCTAATTCTTTATTTTTATTGTTATTGTTCAGTGGAGATCAACGTGATAGAGAGCTAATTGTTTATTTTTATTGTTATTTTTCACTGAAGATCAACGTGATAGAGAGCTAATTATTTATTTTTATTGCTCTTTTTTACTGAAGATCAACGTAATAGAGAGCTAGTTGTTTATTTTTATTGTTGTTTTTCACTGAAGATCAACGTGATAAAGAGCTAGTTGTTCATTTTTATTGTTCACTGGAGATCAACATGATAGAGAGCTAATTGTTTATTTTTATTGCTCTTTTTTACTGAAGATAAACGTAATAGAGAGCTAATTGTTTATTTTTATTGCTCTTTTTTACTGAAGATCAACGTAATAGAGAGCTAGTTGTTTATTTTTTGTTGTTTTCACTGAAGATCAACGTGATAAAGAGCTAGTTCTTCATTTTTATTGTTCACTGGAGATCAACATGATAGAGAGCTAATTGTTTATTTTTATTGTTATTTTTCACTGAAGATCAACGTGACAGAGAGCTAATTATTTATTTTTATTGCTCTTTTTTACTGAAGATCAACTTAAAATAGAGAGCTAGCTGTTTATTCTTATTGTTGTTTTTCACTGAAGACCAACGTGATAGAGAGCTACTTGATATTTTTATTGTTGTTTTTCACTGAAGATCAACGTGACAGAGAGCTAGTTGTTTATTTTTATTGTTCACTGGAGATCAACGTGATAGAGAGCTAGTTGTTTATTTTTATTGTTGTTTTTTACTGAAGATCAACGTGATAGAGAGATACTTGATATTTGTATTGTTGTTTTTCACTGGAGATTAACGTAATACAGAGCAAGTTGTTTATTTTTATTGTTGTTTTTCACTGAAGATAAACGTGATAGAGAGCTAGTTGTTAATTTTTATTGCTGTTTTTCACTGAAGATCAACGTGACACAGAACCAGTTGTTTATTTTTATTTTTCACTGAAGATCAACGTGATAGAGAGCTAATTGTTTATCTTTATTGCTCTTTTTTACTGAAGATCAACGTAATAGAAAGCTAATTGTTTATTTTTATTGCTCTTTTTTACTGAAGATCAACGTAATAGAGAGCTAGTTGTGTATTTTTATTGTTGTTTTTCACTGAAGATCAACGTGATAGAGAGCTACTTGATATTTTTATTGTTGTTTTTCACTGAAGCTCAACGTGCTAGAGAGCTACTTGATATTTGTAATGTTGTTTTTCACTGGAGATTAACGAAATAGAGAGCAAGTTGTTTATTTTTATTGTTGTTTTTCACTGAAGACCAACGTGATAGAGAGCTATTTGATATTTTTATTGTTGTTTTTCACTGAAGATCAACCTGATAGAGAGCTACTTGATATTTTTATTGTTGTTTTTCACTGGAAATTAACGTGATAGAGAGCTAGTTGTTTATTTTTATTGTTGTTTTTCACTGAAGATAAACGTGATAGAGAGCTACTTGATATTTTTATTGTTGTTTTACACTGAAGATAAACGTGATAGAGAGCTAGTTGTTTATTTTTATTGTTGTTTTTCACTGAAGATCAACGTGATAGAGAGCTAGTTGTTTATTTTTATTGTTATTTATCACTGAAGATCAACTTGATTAAGAGCTAGTTGTTTATTTTTATTGTTATTTTTCACTGAAGATCAACGTGATAGAGAGATAATTATTTATTTTTATTCCTCTTTTTTACTGAAAATCAACGTAATAGAGAGCTAGTTGTGTATTTTTATTGTTGTTTTTCACTGAAGATCAACGTGATAGAAAGCTACTTGATATTTTTATTGTTGTTTTTCACTGAAGATCAACGTGATAGAGAGCTACTTGATATTTGTATTGTTGTTTTTCACTGGAGATTAACGTAATAGAGAGCAAGTTGTTTATTTTTATTGTTGTTTTTCACTGAAGACCAACGTGATAGAGAGCTACTTGATATTTTTATTGTTGTTTTTCACTGAAGATAAACGTTATAGAGAGCTAGTTGTTTATTTTTATTGTTGTTTTTCACTGAAGATCAACGTGACAGAGAGCTAGTTGTTTATTTTTATTGTTCACTGGAGATCAACGTGATAGAGAGCTAGTTGTTTATTTTTATTGTTGTTTTTTACTGAAGATCAACGTGATAGAGAGCTACTTGATATTTGTATTGTTGTTTTTCACTGGAAATTAACGTAATAGAGAGCAAGTTGTTTATTTTTATTGTTGTTTTTCACTGAAGATAAACGTGATAGAGAGCTACTTGATATTTTTATTGTTGTTTTTCACTGAAGATCAACGTTATAGAGAGCTAGTTGTTAATTTTTATTGTTGTTTTTCACTGAAAATCAACGTGACACAGAACTAGTTGTTTATTTTTATTTTTCACTGAAGATCAACGTGACACAGAACTAGTTGTTTATTTTTATTTTTCACTGAAGATCAACGTAATAGAGAGCTAATTGTTTATTTTTATTGCTCTTTTTTACTGAAGATCAACGTAATAGAGAGCTATTTGTGTATTTTTATTGTTGTTTTTCACTGAAGATCAACGTGATAGAGAGCAACTTGATATTTTTATTGTTATTTTTCATTGAAGATCAACGTGATAGAGAGCTACTTGATATTTTTATTGTTGTTTTTCACTGGAGATCAACGTAATAGAGAGCTAGTTGTTTATTTTCATTGTTGTTTTCACTGAAGATAAAGGTGATAGAGAGCTACTTGATATTTTTATTGTTGTTCTTCACTGAAGATTAACGTGATAGAGAGCTAGTCGTTTATTTTATTGTTGTTTTCACTGAAGATCAACGTGATAGAGAGCTTGTCGTTTATTTTATTGTTATTTTTCACTGAAGATCAACGTCATTAAGAGCTAGTTGTTTATTTTTATTGTTCACTGGAGATCAACGTGATAGAGAGCTAATTGTTTATTTTTATTGTTATTGTTCAGTGGAGATCAACGTGATAGAGAGCTAATTGTTTATTTTTATTGTTATTTTTCACTGAAGATCAACGTGATAGAGAGCTAATTATTTATTTTTATTGCTCTTTTTTACTGAAGATCAACGTAATAGAAAGCTAGTTGTTTATTTTTATTGTTGTTTTTCACTGCAGATCAACGTGATAAAGAGCTAGTTGTTCATTTTTATTGTTCACTGGAGATCAACATGAAAAAGAGCTAATTGTTTATTTTTATTGTTATTGTTCACTGGAGATCAACGTGATAGAGAGCTAGTTCTTTATTTTTATTGTTGTTTTTCACTGAAGACCAACGTGACAAAGAGCTAGTTGTTTATTTTTATTGTTCACTGGAGATCAACGTGATAGAGAGTTACTTGATATTTTAATTCTTGTTTTTCACTGAAGATCAACGTTATAGAGAGCTACTTGATATTTGTATTGTTGTTTTGCACTGAAGATCAACGTGATAGAGAGCTAGTTATTTATTTTTATTGTTGTTTTTTACTGAAGATCAACGTGATAGAGAGCTACTTGATATTTGTATTACTGTGTTTCACTGGAGATTAACGTAATAGAGAGCAAGTTGTTTATTTTTATTGTTGTTTTTCACTGGAGATTAACGTAATAGAGAGCAAGTTGTTTCTTTTTATTGTTGTTTTTTACTGAAGATCAACGTGATAGAGAGCTAGTTCTTTATTTTTATTGTTGTTTTACACTGAAGATCGACGAGTTAAAGAGTTAGTTGTTTGTTTTATTGTTGTTTTTTACTGGAGATTAACGTGATAGAGAGCTAGTTGTTTAGTTTTATTGTTTTTTACTGAAGATCAACGTGATACAGAGCTAGTTGTTTATTTTTATTGTTGTTTTACACTGAAGATCGACGTGTTAAAGAGCTAGTTGTTTGTTTTCTTGTTGTTTTTCACTGAAGAAGAACGTGATAGAGAGCTAGTTCATATTTTTATTGTTGTTTTACACTGAAGATCGACGTGTTAAAGAGCTAGTTGTTTGTTTTATTGTTGTTTTTTACTGGAGATTAACGTGATAGAGAGCTAGTTGTTTATTTTACTGTTTTTTACTGAAGATCAACGTAATATAGAGCTAGTTGTTTATTTTTATTGTTTTTTACTGAAGATCAACGTGATAGAGAGCTAGTTGTTTATTTTATTTTTGTTTTTCACTGAAAATCAACGTTATAGAGAGCTAGTTGTTTATTTTTATTGTTGTTTTACACTGAAGATCGACGTGTTAAAGAGCTAGTTGTTTATTTTTTTTTTACTGGAGATTAACGTGATAGAGAGCTAGTTCTTTATTTTTATTGTTGTATACACTGAAGATCGACGTGTTAAAGAGGTAGTTCTTTATTTTTATTGTTGTTTTACACTGAAGATCGACGTGTTAAAGAGCTAGTTCTTTATTTTTATTGTTGTTTTACACTGAAGATCGACGTGTTAAAGAGCTAGTTATTTGTTTTATTGTTGTTTTTTACTGAAGATCATTGTGATAGAGAGTTAGTTGTTTATTTTTATTGTTTTTCACTGAAGATCAACGTGACACAGAACTAGTTGTTTATTTTTATTTTTCACTGAAGATCAACGTGATAGAGAGCTAATTGTTTATTTGTATTGCTCTTTTTTACTGAAGATCAACGTAATAGAGAGCTAATTGTTTATTTTTATTGCTCTTTTTTACTGAAGATCAACGTAATAGAGAGCTAGTTGTGTATTTTTATTGTTGTTTTTCACTGAAGATCAACGTGATAGAGAGCTACTTGATATTTGTATTGTTCTTTTCACTGGAGATTAACGTAATAGAGAGCTAGTTCTTTATTTTTATTGTTGTTTTACACTGAAGATCGACGTGTTAAAGAGCTAGTTCTTTATTTTTATTGTTGTTTTACACTGAAGATCGACGTGTTAAAGAGCTAGTTGATATTTTTATTGTTGTTTTTACTGAAGATCATTGTGATAGAGAGTTAGTTGTTATTTTTATTGTTTTTCACTGAAGATCAACGTGATAGAGAGCTAGTTGTTTATTTTTATTGTTTTTAACTGAAGATCAACGTAATAGAGAGCTAATTGTTTATTTTAATTGTTGTTTTTCATTGAATATCAATGTGATAGAGAACTAGTTGTTTATTTTTATTGTTGTTTTTCACTGAAGATAAACGTGATAGAGAGCTACTTGATATTTTTATTGTTGTTTTTCACTGAAGATCAACGTTATAGAGAGCTAGTTGTTAATTTTCATTGTTGTTTTTCACTAAAGATCAACGTGACACAGAACTAGTTGTTTATTTTTATTTTTCACTGAAGATCAACGTGATAGAGAGCTAATTGTTTATTTGTATTGCTCTTTTTTACTGAAGATCAACGTAATAGAGAGCTAATTGTTTATTTTTATTGCTCTTTTTTACTGAAGATCAACGTAATAGAGAGCTAGTTGTGTATTTTTATTGTTGTTTTTCACTGAAGATCAACGTGATAGAGAGCTACTTTCTATTTTTATTGTTGTTTTTCACTGAAGATCAACGTGATAGAGAGCTACTTGATATTTGTATTGTTGTTTTTCACTGGAGATTAACGTAATAGAGAGCTAGTTCTTTATTTTTATTGTTGTTTTACACTGAAGATCGACGTGTTAAAGAGCTAGTTCTTTATTTTTATTGTTGTTTTACACTGAAGATCGACGTGTTAAAGAGCTAGTTCTTTATTTTTATTGTTGTTTTACACTGAAGATCGACGTGTTAAAGAGCTAGTTCTTTATTTTATTGTTGTTTTACACTGAAGATCGACGTGTTAAAGAGCTAGTTGTTTGTTTGATTGTTGTTTTTCACTGAAGATGAACGTGATAGAGAGCTAGTTGATATTTTAATTGTTGTTTTTCATTGAATATCAATGTGATAGAGAACTAGTTGTTTATTTTTATTGTTGTTTTTCACTGGAGATTAACGTGATAGAGAGCTAGTTGTTTATTTTTATTGTTGTTTGCTTTTTTTCGCTGAAGTACGAAAGTAACAGGGATGAAAGAAGGGCGTCAGCCTCTTTGAACCAGACAAGTAGTCTTACCTGTTCTTTTTTACCTTCAAATTCTGCTCACGTTGGATGTCGATAGTATAAAGTATACCACGTACGTGAGGAAATGTTATGGGTGGTCTATCTACTTGTTATATCTACCAGTCCTCCTCTCTGTTTATCTGTCTTCCTGTCTGTCCGATCGTCTGTTTGTAGATATCTTCTGTTTTTTTCTAAGATATGCCACACGTTAAAAAACTTTTAATTTTGAAAGATTCACCAACGAAAGAAACCGGAAAACCATATGAAACTGACAGTTTTGTTTTGTTCGACGTCGGGGAAGTTTTTAAAGCAACTTTTCCCGATATTTCTTTTCGATCTCAGATGGAAAATACCGAAATAGGGCACTTTGTTTTAGAATGTTCCTACTAGATGGCAGCATCATAAAATAATTTATGTGTATTTTTAACAGCAAAACTAAATCGGGCTATCCGCTGAGCACACCGAGGGGAATCGAAACCCTGATTTTAGGGCTGTAAGGCCGTCGACTCACTAGCAGGGGGCAATAATTTATGTCAATAATTCCTATTAATTTCATTTTTTTAACTAAATTTCCAAAAGTGATTTTTGTTTCATTAAATAAAGGTATAAATAATATGAAATCATTCGCAACTTATGGCTATGTAGGGCCGACAAAATATTATAATTATTCTATATTTTAATTTTTCGTGAAACTGGCAGATATGTGGCTTACTTGTTGCATTTCGCTCAACACTATACGAGTTCTAGCTGCATTAGCCGTCCCTAATTTTGAAGTGATATACTAGAAAGAATGAAGCTAGTACACTTACTGCTAATTCGTACATTTTTCTTTTACCAATGGAAAGTTACATTATAACGCCCTTAGGGCTGAAGTGGTTAGCATGCTGCGTGATGGGATTCGATCTATCAGCCCGCAAGCAAATTATGAGTTGGAAAAGTTAACCATCATCTGGCCTCTGCGAACAGCTGGGCCTGGCATGGCCGAGCGCGTAAGGCGTGCGACTCGTAATCCGAGGGTCGCGGGTACGCGCCCGCGTCGCGCTAAACATGCTCGCCTTCCCAGCCGTGGGGGTGTATAATGTTCGGTCAATCCCACTATTCGTTGGTAAAAGAGTAGCCCAAGAGTTGGCGGTGGGTGGTGATGACTAGCTGCCTTCTTTGTAGTCTTAAACTGCTAAATTAGGGACGGCTAGCACAGATAGCCCTCGAGTAACTTTGTGCGAAATTCAAAAACAAACAAGCGAACAGCTGGTTATATTTATATATTTTCTTTTCAGTTAATAAATTATTTATTATTTAATTTCATTGTTATTGCATCAAATGATCGTTTTATCACAATTTTTAGAATATTGTTTAGAATAAATAAATATCTGTTGTATTATATATATGTTTGAGTTATAGAAATGTTCAGGCTTTGTCAAAGTGAGCTTTCCAAAACCTAAGAAAAACAAATAATTAGAACTGCGCCACTTGAAGTTTATTACTTAAGAGATTGTGCAGTGAAAATCACCCAGCATTAAGGCTTATGTGTCACGGTTCTTAAGGTGTACCACCTGACAAGATAGACACACAAATTATTTGCAGTATCTCTCTTTTCTTTTCCTTCCTCGTGACTCAGTGATAAGTCAATGGACTTTAAATCGGGTTTCGATGCCAACCGTAGGCAGAGCACAGATAGCCCACTATGTAGTTTTCTGCTTTACAGGAACCCAAACTATTTTTATTTGGGTTATTTTTCTAATAACGTTGTTTATGAAATCATTGAAATCTCTTTTAAAAAACTGACAGTAGCATGGAGCCTTTCTAGATGCTCTAACAAACGAGATACGCCCATTTTCCTGTACAACACCATAATTTTGTCTCTTAATTTGAAATGACACTTAAACATAGAAAATAAAAGACTTTGGGTATTTTTAATGATTTACTCGAGAAACTTTGTGTACTTGTTTCACTTACTGGTTTATTTCGAAACCAACTTTTAGCCTTATAATCTGTCAGACTTGTCATTGAGCCACGGAGATGGAGTCTCAGAGTTTATCTTCCTCTTCTCTGAGTCAGTTATAAACAATTTATTAATAACGACGCCTTCTACGGGTTCATCGGTTAGTCTGAAGGCTCATAACACTAAAACACAACAAAGGTATCCCATTGTTTGACTTTGTACTTAACAGCAAAATAGTTAATAATTAACCCTAAAATCGTCTCATTTGTATTGAAGGACGGAATGGGAATTATCTAGTTTTCATTTTTTATTGGAAGACTGGTCTGATACTGAGCATACTGGACTGAGATGCTAACTGTGGCTGACCCGTAAATACTACAAATATTAATGCGTTATAGCAATGAGAGTTAAATTCCTCTTTTCTATTGTCCAAGAGTCGGCAAAGGTGGCTGTTAATTAGCTTTCTACCCTCTAATATACCAGTTTAAATTTTTGGAAGACTACAGTTGGACTCTTTACTTCAAATATATATTAAAATAACAACAACAACACTGGCAGCCATTCGTACAACCTGTAATAAACCATTTTCTCAGGATTCACAGAATGAGGTTTCTTAAACGCTATTTGATTATGAACATAATTCACGTAGTAAATATAATAAATTGATACAGTTTGTTTGGTTGTTTTGAATTTTGCGCAAAGTTACACAAGGGCTATCTGCGCTAGCCATCTCTAATTTAGCAGCGTAAAACTAGAGGGAAGGCAGCTAGTCATCACCATCTACCGCCAACTCTTGGGATACTCTTTTACCAACTAATTGACCGTCACATTATAACGCACCCACGGCTGAAAGGGGGGAACATGTTTGGTGCGACGGGGATTCGAATGCGTAATCCTCTGATTATGAGTCGAACACCTTAAGTCACCTGGCCATGCCGGGCAAATTGATATGAACTCATTTTCTAGTTCAAAGTCCCATCAATATTTCTAACAAACTGTTAAAAAACAACAACAAAACTAAGTGATACAAATAAAAACAAAATTATACTATACTATACTGTAGTATAATAACATTTTCAAAGGTAGACTTTTCATTTGGATCTGAATCTACGTCCGAAGAAGAATTATTTATTTTTCCAAAAGCACCTGGATTTAAATATTTGAATATATATGTATATATATATTTGAATTTTCTGCCTTTTCTATATACTTTGAATTTAAGATAAACTTTTTACATGAAAAACTTGGCCAGAGATAAGAGACTCTGAGATCGGCTTTTTTCACGTGAATAAATTATCTTAGAAAATGTAATTCCATCGGATTGTACCGCTATCGAATTTCACTTATTACACGATGGGCGGCGTTATTCAATAACAATGAGTAGAGGTCTACAGGTGAAATGTTTATCTGTTGGAAACGCAAGCCAAAAAAACAAAAAGGTAAACGTTTGTCCTATCTTAGAACGTGCATTCCTACTCGTGACACATCCTAAATACATCATGCGGTTATCAGGTTAGCAGTTTCCCAGTTAAGGACAAGTTAAAAATGACTATGGAATGTTAAGACCCACGCCCTTTCTGAACCACAAATCAAACCAGAATATTTGTGACATTATCCTTTGTCAGCCAACCTCTGACAACTTCCATCGTCAACCAATCACTGATAACTTCCGTAATTTGTTGTTTTTTTTGTCAAAACAATCAGAATAAAAGGGGAAAATATCCAGGTCACTATGGATACCCGAGCACGTGGACAGAAACTAATGACAAGCTCGAGGTAATGTGGAATATCACCAGCAGACGTTTTATTTTACTTTCTATAACTACTTCATCACTAAAACGTTTCGAACAAAAAACAACACATTTTGAATGTTTTGTTATCCTGTTTGGTTGCGATATCTATTGCTTTTCTTTAAACTATAATATATTCTTATTAAGTTTATACTATATCGGTTATAGAAGTTGGCATTTTACAAATATTGCATCGATCAACAAAACACATAGCGGCTTTTGTGGCATTTGTCTTAATTTTCTGCAACCTCTTGGCTTGTCCATGACCTAAAGTTTCAATCCTAACACATAACATACTTATATATCAGAGAACGTATCCAACACAATCATAATTTTATGTGTATCATAAAATATATCTTGTTTTACAACTTTTTAAATTATGTTTTATGTGTTATTTGCGTCAGTTTTTTTATTGTTAATGATATCTTATCGATTTGACTGCAACATTATCAAATAGGCTTAATGCATATATACATTTTTTTTGTTTATTGTTAAGCACAAACGTACATAATGAACAATTTGTGCTCTGCCCATAGCAGGTATCGCACCTGATTTTTTTATGGTTATAAAACGTCACGAGGCCAATTCTTAAAGATACATTTTGTAGTCTCGTTGGTATAAGATGCTAAATTTCGGAGTTTGATTTTCCATAGCTGATTCATGACGCTAAAATCGGTTTTCGATGCCCATGGTGAGCACAGCACATGTAACCCATTGAGTGGCTTTGTGCTTAACTACAAAGAAACAAAGTAAAACAAACAGATGTTGCTAATATTTTTATATAAGGTCATTTTACTTCCAACCTTCAAGGTTTCTAACAAGAAATAAAATACTTAAAAAAACGTCCCTAAACGTGCTTGCCTTTCAGCCGTTGAGGCATTATAAAATTCAGTCAGTCCTACTCGTTTAGGCATTATAATATTCAGTCAGTCCTACTCGTTTAGGCATTATAATATTCAGTCAGTCCTACTCGTTTAGGCATTATAATTTCAGTCAGTCCTACTCGTTTAGGCATTATAATATTCAGTCAGTCCTACTCGTTTAGGCATTATAATATTCAGTCAGTCCTACTTGTTTAGGTATTATAATTTCAGTCAGTCCTACTCGTTTAGGCATTATAATATTCAGTCAGTCCTACTCGTTTAGACATTATAATTTCAGTCAGTCCTACTCGTTTAGGCATTATAATATTCAGTCAGTCCTACTCGTTGAGGCATTATAATATTCAGTCAGTCCTACTCGTTTAGGCATTATAATATTCAGTCAGTCCTACTCGTTTAGGCATTATAATTTCAGTCAGTTCTACTCGTTTAGGCATTATAATATTCAGTCAACCCTACTCGTTTAGACATTATAATATTCAGTCAGTCCTACTTTTCTCTGGTAGAAAGCGGCACAATAGTTGATAACAGGTAATGTTTACCAGCTAGCTGCCTTTCATATAGTTTATCACTTCTAAATTTAGGACGGCTAACAAGTTGATCACATTTGTTAATTTAGGGTTAACGATTTTCGCTGGAAGAATGATAATAGGATATTAAAGAAATAAAATTTTGAAGGATTATGTTTGTTTTTCCAGAAGAAAAATTACAAACTAAAACCTGTTTGTTTGTTGTTGTTTTTTTAATTTTGCGCAAAGCTACACGAGGGCTATCTGCGTTAGCCATCCCAAATTTAGCAGTGTAAGACTAGAGGGAAGGCAGCTAGTCATCACCACCCACCGCCAACTCTTAGGCTACTCTTTTATTAACGAATAGTGGGATTGACCGTCACATTATAACGCTACCACGGCTGAAAGGGCGAACATGTTTGGTGTGACCGAGATTCGAACCCGTGACTCTCGGATTACGAGTCGAACGCCTTAACACACTTGGCCATGCCGGGTCTAACTGAAACCTACACAAGTGATAGAGAAAACGATTCAAAGTAATTTATTGCCACTGAACAATTAACTTTTTTAAAACAAACTTCTATTAAAACAAAGCGTAATAACATCACGCTTTACCGCACTGATTTATATATATATATATATATATTCATTTTACCAGCCCTTTGCACTTGTAATGAAGCGAGATCTTTGTACTTTATTTTAGGCCTAAGATCCATCACCAGTTTAAGAGCTGCAATAGAACAAACTAATTTTCTACGCTAAACAAAAACTTTCACATATGAGTATCTTTAGTGCTCCTATATACATAAAAAGAACTAAAATCTCTACAAACACATGTAACAAGAACACGCTCCGTCAACCATGAAGACGAGGAATGAAAACTAGTCTTACCCTCCGTAAGGACAGATCATAAGAACACGCTCGACCAGGCATGAAAGAACTACGTGTTCAGTGCGTGAATTAATACTTATATTTAAAGCTTAAATTAAATAGTTCTTTTAAGACAGCCATATCTCTACATTAACTTATCAAATGTGTCACAGGGTGTTACCTTTCAAGAAATGTACAGCAAGTCACGCATTAAAATACACTTTTTAAAAGCAAAACACACGAATATTTGAATTTTTAATAAAAGTAATACTTGTGTATTTAATATTTATGTCAAATTTTCCCTACTAACAACTGGTCATTCTTCCCACTTACAAATGTCGGATAAGTCTATATAGAACATCAAGCTTAAAATGATCCAAGAAATATGTGAACCTTTCCAAATAGGGTGTTTAGTTTCGAGCGTTATTAACGTTCGTTTATCAATACGAAACAGAAGAGAATTTCGAAAAATAAAACAAACACGGCAACATTAAAATATATTAATGCTTATAATACATGTTCAATTTACTAATACCATATACTGAATAAACAAAATTAAATTAGAATACAATGAATGATAAAAAAGCTCTATCTTAAATGTTTACTATCATATTTTTTCCAGAACTGGACCTTCCTTCCAAAAACAAGATATTTCTGAAAAATAAAAAAAACCAAGGCTTGCAAGTCGAATTTTTACTTGAATTACTCGCATTTAAAGAATTGCTTGTCTGCCTACATTTGTAATTCAAAATACACTAAATTTTTATAAAGTGATGATTCTTTATCAGACATTTCGAAATGCTTAACACGGGCGAAAGTCCATTTACGTCAGTCCTTCAGAGCAATGCCATTGCTGGTTAGTGGCGCGAAACTAAGTAAACATGTTCCAACAACACCATTGCCAAATTCTTAATAGAAATCCAACTGAGGCACAAAGTCTTTAACGTAGATGTAGCCCATGGAATAAAGAAGGTTTTTGTTTATTGGTGGGTACACAGGAGGTTTGTGACGTCGAGTGCTGCTAGCCGCTGGTTGAAGTATTTCTCGTGAAGCTGATTTGCTTGGCTCAGGAGAGAAATTGTCGTTGATTCCCTTGACTTTATTGCCATCTAGTGAAGCTTTTTGTAGATTAATATCTGCTGTTCCATCCTCGGTGTACTGAGAGTAAGCAAAATTACCTTTTTGCTAAGAAGAAGGAATATAGGTCAACATATTATTATAACAGAAAAATATAGTACAAAATGTAACATGCATAATAACATTCATGGAAAACCGAAACAATTTATAAATTATAAGTCTTAAAGAATTACGTTTCATTTTTCAAACAATGCATTATCATTTACATAATCAGTGTTTGGTAATAACATGAATAACAACAACAAGAAAAGTTGGTTCTAACAACAACGTTTTACTTAGTATATTCAACTGTTATCTGCATTTTGTGATTCATTAATCATTACCCTCAAAATCGTTCTTAATATATTTGATGTTAATTATGAAAAATATGTTCACTATAAGTTTCAGCTTTTAAATGAAACTTTTGGAATTAAAATTCGACTTAATTAGTTGAAAATTTCCTTGCTCACGCCGTAAGAAGTCCTGTTGTCTTCATATATTGAAGATAAAAATTAAATTATGTTTCTCTTTACAGTTATACAATTTAATCGATGCATTTTAAAATAGAAATTAAACATTCAAATACCAGCCACTTTATATTTTTTACACTAAAATATTAATTATTTTTACCCAAAGTGGTCCTTCGGTATCACCTGTCTTAATTACAGTAGTGTTCTTTCTGTTAGTCATCCAGTAAATAATAAAATGACGTAATATGTGGGACGATTAATGTTGCATTTTATACTGTTCTTACATCAGTAAAACGTGCGCAAGCCGTGAATCATGAGAAGAATTATGCACTCTGTAGGCTACAACACAGCACGACATATAAATTTGTTACTCTTAATTTTGGGATTATTTACTCTTGAAACAGAACACTTTCAGGGACCCTGTGGAAGTACATCTAGTATATATATGATAATTTATACAATATAAATAAAAATAATGAGATAATTATCAAATATTTAAATATTAATATAGTATACTAAGAGGGAGGATCTCCAGGAGACGTCATGGGATTCATCAGACCACCCGTACATTTCATATGTAGGTAATCCAGGAGACGTTATGGGATTCATCAGACCACCCGTACATTTCATATGTAGGTAATGGGGAAGGTAATAGAAAGTCATAGAAATGAGCCAATGAGTTTGAACGGTGTATTCATTGTAAAAAAACAACTGTTTAAAAAAGAACGAAATTACTTTGTTTTATTTCTATTATTACTATTATTTTTATAAATTACTTTGTTTTATTTCTGTTATTACTATTATTTCTATAAATTACTTTGTTTTATTTCTATTATCACTATTATTTTTATAAATTCCTTTGAGAAACCTGCTAATAACTTATACTTAATTCTTCCTACTGCTACTCCCGTAACGCCACCTTCGCGGTACAGGAGTGAGGTAAAAGGGGCGGGAAAATTAGAGGGAAACACAAATATCATTCTAAAATCACACGTACAGGGTATTTCGTTTGGTTATTTTTAACAGAAGGTGATTTTATTTTTAAAATTATTTAAAACACTACTTGGAGAGGAGGATCATCCAGATACGCTCTTGATTTACGTTTCAGACATCGAAGTATAAACTCGATCCACAGATACAGTTATATTTTTGTACAATGTTATATTTTTGTGCAAAGTTATATTTTTGTACAATGTTATATTTTTGTACAATGTTACATTTTTGTACAATGTTATATTTTTGTACAAAGTTATATTTTCGTACAATGTTACATTTTTGTACAATGTTATATTTTTGTACAAAGTTATATTTTTGTACAAAGTTATATTTTTGTACAATGTTACATTTTTGTACAATGTTATATTTTTGTACAAAGTTATATTTTTGTATAATGTTACATTTTTGTACAATGTTATATTTTTGTACAATGTTATATTTTTGTGCAAAGTTATATTTTTGTACAATGTTATATTTTTGTATAATGTTACATTTTTGTACAATGTTATATTTTTGTACAATGATTTTAATTTAGCTCACTTCTTTTTCGTCAACATCACTTCGTTTCACCCCGAATCAATTTTTTTTCGATAGATCTGCCATTTGGTATCTAGCGGTAAAAAGTAATACAAAAATGTAAATTTATTGCGCTATTATTTGTAAAATTATTTGATTTTGCAATTTTGCGCAAAACTGTTAGAGGGCTATCAACATCAATTGTTCCTAATTTGAAAGGGACGGATTACATGGAAAGCAGTTAGTCTACGTCACCCTCCGCCTACTCTTGTGCTACTTCTTCACCAAAGAAAAGTGAAATTGACCGTCACATTAAAACGACCTCACAGCTAAACGAGCGGACATGTTCGGGGATTGAATTAAGACATAAAGAAAAATAAAGGGTATCCTCTGTAGCCGCGGCACTTGAAATTCATTTTGGTGGCAATAGAGTAAATTAATGTATTAGACCTTGAACGTGATTAAATGCATCCACTGAAAGGGTTTGACTTTCTGAGTCTAAAATTGTAAATCTCAAATCGGTCAAGATATGACGGAGTTATGAGCTAAAAGTTTGTACTTGAGCAAAACACACACACAAACATAGGACTATTCCGTGAGCCGTTTTGCCGCGGCTAAATGTAAAAGTCATTTATTTAAGTTGTTTTTTAAACTAATTTCGCATGACTGTAGCTCACGTTCCCTCCTTCGTTCCATCATATCTTAGTCTCTCTTCACTTAAACAGTATGTTATTTTAATTGTAATTATTTTCTTCTTTGACGTGAGTGTGTGTTTTCTTATAACAAAGCCACATCGGGCTATCTGCTGTGTCCACCTAGTGGGAAACTTCTAACCAGCTAACCTTTCCATCCGTCTCATCAAAAAATACGCTTTATTTCCAAAACAATTTAATTATTTAAACAAAAAATTAAAAACTAGTATGATAATAAGTATTTCGTTTGACGTTAAGATTTACAAACGTCTAGCATTAATTAATTTAAATCCAAATCGTTTAAAGTAACCTGAAGGTTGTGAACTTCAAGAGAAAAATTAAAAGCGACAAAACACCCAATAATTGGTTGGTTGTTTTTGAATTTCGCACAAAGCTACTCGAGAGCTATCTGTACTAGCCGTCCCTAATTTAGCAGTGTAAGGCTAGAGGGAAGGCAGCTAGTCATCACCACCCACCGCCAACTCTTGGGCTACTCTTTTATCAACGAATAGTGGGATTGACCGTTACATTATAACGCCCCCACGGCTGAAAGGGCGAGCATGTTTGGTGCGACGGGGCTGCGAACCCGCGACCCTCAGATTTACGAGTCTCACGCCTTAACATGCTTGGCCATGCCAGGCCAAAACACCCAATAAAAACAACTTATTGTATTTGGCTCTCGGAGATAAAACCTGCAAACTTCCACTAAAATTACTTATTGTTAGTAAAGGTAAGATAGAGTAAAACAATGTGTAAACACCATATTAAAATACTTACGTCCTGGAAGGCGTGTGAAATCCCTACTCCCCGAGAATGTGTAACGTGAGACGATGACAGTACCAGCAGAAAAACACAAAGTTTTCCCTTAAAAAACAAACAATATATACCACAATAAAGGTGTAGGTTATTGTGTTTATTATTAATAATGTTAATACACATTTATAATTTTAAAAAAGAGTTCCATTTTTACGCAAATAGTTTATTCAGAAGGAAAAAATTATTTATTATTTTAAAAACATTTTTAAATTTTAAATTCAACGATCACACCACATTATATATACATTATATATATATATATACATCCGTTTTTATAGAACAAAATCTACTGTCGTAAAAGAATTTTCTCCTTTACAGATACTTTCAGTAAGACTTAATATTAAGATTCAAAAGTTCGTAATTACGTTGAAATAAACGTAACAGAATTTACCTTGGACAACATGCTGGATCAATCCGGTTAAATGAAGACTGTCTTATAGTCACTATTGAACAATGAAACACCAGTCGCTGGATTTTTGGTCTTTATATAAACTTTCGTTGCTTGGTCCGACTGGTATTACAAATTCAAGCATGGCCGTTTTACGAATTGGATTAATCCGCCACTAATGTAAGACGGCTTTTCTACTGCTCTACGACTTATGTGACGAGGTCGTCCAAAGCACTTTGGTTTGACATTGATGTAGTCAACTTGACCCAGATTTGTTTTCAGATAAAGGGTTTCAGATCTTCTGATGAATTATCCAAGGACAGACCTAACAAACTTGTTGTTATAAGAATGGTAAAGGTCTTGCTTAGCTCAAGGTGAAAAAAAAAAGTACAATGAATATTTAGTCTCTACACAATCTAAGTTATGAGCACTGTTACAGTGTTAGCGACTTCTACGGTCCTATTTCCAGATAAATCAATCCGCCTGAACTGACCACGAGTATTACATCTTTCACTGAGAGAAAAGCTCTACCAATCAACCGAAAACAAATAACATAAACAGTAAAGACAGTTACCAACCATTAACAGTCATCACCACGCGGAAAGCTCAGTTGGTTAGAAAGTGTACTTTTTAAGGCGTTGTGCCATCAACTACAGTAAATATATTTTTTACGGTGCAACGCTCGTATTTGTCCAACTTGGTTTACTTCACACGAATTAAAAGTATTATAAAGACAATGAAAATACTAATAATGTTATAGATTTTCACAGTTTCTTTTTTAAGTACTTATACTGTTTTGTTCCAATTTACGGAAAGATATCACTGAATAACTTGTTATACCAGTCTTAATGGGAACAGTAAAATGAAATAAAATATTAAATTGGAAGATTAAATTATGAGGAAAAAGAAAACGATATCGCGAGTGGTTTCTTAGGAGTTAAACACAAAACTAGTTGTGCTCTACTCATCACGGCTATCAAAACCCAATTTGTAGCGCTGGAAGTCCGCAGACACACCGCTGTTCCACTCGACTAAAATGTTTAACCTTTTAGCTCATTGCTAATTAACTAAATAATTTTTTTGATCAAAGTTTAAACCGGAACCGAATATTTTTGTACAAGTAAAGAAATAGCTGTCAGTAAAACTGGTGAAAACTTAAAGTTAGAACTCTTAAAGTATTTTCACTGCTCGGTGTTTTAACTGACGTGATAAAATAAAACGAAACATTACAATTAAACAACTGTTTTATCCTTAGAGCATAAAAGTTTTATAAATTTGCCACGAAGGATTTTGGGGCAGTTAAATTATTTTGCATATACAGGATGTATGTTATGTAATAGGTGTTATGATGTAATACCAGGATGTTCCGTCATGTAATAAGTGTTATGAGGTAGTAATAGGATGTATGTTATGTAATAGGTGTTATAAGGTAATAAAATTTGGATGCTTGAAAGCAATGATTTTCCTGTACCAGATAATATTTCCCAAGGGTTTTGAAAGAGGTTAAGGATTATATATGTGAGCCACTTGCTACGGTTTTTTCTAATGTAATTACTTTTACATCAGTTGTAGCAATGGCTTAGGAAACTTTGTTGAAGGATTATTTGAAAATTCACTTGACAGAATTTAGAATTTTATTGGATAGTCAACATGGTTTCACTGAAGGAAAAATCCTTACCTACAAATATTTGGACATTCTTTAAAACGTTACTGATTTTGTACTTGAGGGTAAGGGTGCATCTGAACTTCCAGAAAGTAGCTGACAAATTGCCACATAAAGACTTGTAAATTAATTATATGTATAGGTGTGTGGGATAAATTAGTAAATTGGATAAAAGACTGGTTGGATGGAAAAACCAGAGGGTTGTCATAAATGGAGTTCAGTTAATCTGGATTAATGTTACAAGTGGGGTACTTCAGTCTTGGGAATTTTGCCCTTTATGATTTACATCAATGGCGTAGATGAAGAAATGGTCAATAAGTTAGCTTAAGTTGCAGATGATGTTAAGGTGTTGATGGCTGTGAAGAGGATGCTGCTGATTTACAAAAGGATTTAGATCATTTAATGAGTTGGGTAAATAAATGGCTGATGAGTTTTAATTATAATAAATGCAAGACAATGGGTTATCATAGTTTGAATTACAAGTATAATTTTGGCAGGAATAACCTTAACACTGTCAGGTAAGAAAGGGGATTTTGGTGTAATAGATGATCAGTCACTGAAGCCATCCAAGCAGCGTGTTGTTGATAGTGATAAGGCAAACAGAAGTTTTAGGTTGTATCTGCAGAAATATTGAATATAAATCTAAAAAGTTATAATCTTATTGTATACGTCGCTGGTTAGGCCACATTTGAAATACTGTTTTCAATCTTGAACTTCTTACCTAAGGGAGAGGCATTGAATTGTTGGAAAAGGTTTATCGAAGGGTTACTATAATGGTACCTGGGATGGAAGCTTTGTTTTTTGTTCTGAATTTTGTGCAAAGTTACACAAGGGCTATCTGCACTAGCCGTACCTAATTTAGCAGTGAAAGACTAGAGGGAAGGCAGCTAGTCATTCTCACCCACCACCAACTCTTGGGCTAATCTTTTACCAACGAATAGTGAGATTAACCGTCACATTATAATGCCCTCACGGCTGAAAATGCGAGCATGTTTGGTGTGACGGGGATTTGAACCCGCGACCCTCATATTGAGAGTCGAGTGCCCTAATTATCTGGTCATGCCATTCTGTCATATGAAGGGAAGCTGAAACTTCTCAAATTGTTTTTTCTTGAAAAAAAAAAATACAAGTGATGGGATTGAGGTGTTTAAGATTGTAATAGTAGGACTAGAAGACACAAATATAAATTTTGACAGTGTAGGAGCCATCTTCAAATAAGACAGTTTCCAACAATGTAGTTGACCTTTGGAATGAGTTGTCTTCGGATGTTGTAGAGACAGTAACATTTAAACGAGTTTAAGAAAAAGCTTTATAACTACATGAGTGATGAGAGCTAGATTTAATATTTTTATGATAGTTTTAGTTTAGTTTAGAGTATGGAATAGCCAAGGTGGACCAGTGGGTCACATATTGTCTCAATAGACGACATATTATGTTATGTTATAAAGCAGTGAAAGAAAGTTTAGCCCGGTAATAAAGCTATACGTTAATAATTAGTCAGTTTAAGTCTTCAAGGTTCCTAGAACCAGCAGAAACTCGAGACTCATCTTGCCTGAAGGATTTAGTGACAATAATTATAATAACTAAAACACCTCCCCTGGAATATGGAAGGCGACACAATTATCCTAGTACATGTATTCCTGTTTCTTGAAGACACCCCAGTTTTCTACTTATTAAGTACGTGACCTAGTGTTGTTACTTTAAGCTGTGGAGTGAAAGCTGTTATTTCCGTTACAGTGTGCACACCCAGCTTGAGAAACAGGATTGTTTTTGTTGGTTTTTCTATTACGTACGGCTGTTTTTTTTTCTGTCCTGGATAAGTTGGAGGCTAAAACAATCAGGGCTACCTGTTGTTAATCTCACAGTTTCGAGACGAGCGCTTTATGATCAAGGACAAAAAAGTAGTTCCTGTTCCTATAAACTTTAGTTATTATCACTGCGCGACCAATAAGGATGAAGCAAAATAAAACACAATAAATGGTTGTCTTACTTCAATTGTTTCCAAGTGCCAGGCACGAAGTGTTAACGCGATCAAGTGTTTTCCATGTATTGTTTATCATCATTCGTGAAACTGACGATGGAATATAAATCCCAAAAAAGTTTGGGATTTATATTCCCTTCATTTTCAAAGTTTTATGGAACTAAGAGTCATTTCTAAAATGTAGATATTTTTATACCTGATACAACTGAGCAAATATAGAAGGTGTTTGTTTGTTTTCGCGCAAAGCTACACAAAGGCTATCTGCGCTAGCCGTCCCTAATTTAGAAGTGTAAAACAAAATAGAAGGCAGCTTGTCATCACCACCTACCGCCAACTCTTGGGCTACTCTTCTACCAACAAATAGTAAAATTGACTCTCACACTATAACGCACCCACGGTTAAATGGGCGAGTATGTTTGGTGCGACGAGGATTCGAACCTGCCATCCTCAGATTATGAGTCGAACGCCTTCACCCACCTGGCTATGCCGGGTGGTATAGAAAGTGAAGAAATATTTATTATTAATAAATGTTGTACATTTTGTACGTGTAACGTTATTAACTGTCTCTGTTTGTTTGTTTTTTGTTATTCACAACTGTAGAAACTTTAAAATAAGAACATATATTCTGAAGTATGCGTTAAATCGAATTACAATATCATTTCCTTTTTATGCCAACTAAACTATTGAATACTGGCTAAGAACAACGTCAAGTGTTCGTCGAGATGTCTTTTGGTATTTGTGTTGTCTCTTCTTTTTAAGGCTTGTTATCCCCTCGTAAGACAACGATAAAATTACGAATCTACAACACTTCAGTGTTCGATTCTCACCCGTAGACTAATTAGATTGTCACTGTGTCTTTTCTCTAAAACAAACAAATGTTAGGCTTAGTACGTCCATATGATTCTTTTTTTTTTTTTTTGGACTTTCGCGCAAAGCTACACGAGGGCTATCTGCGTTAGCCGTCCCTAATTTTACAGTGTAAGGGAATGCAGCTAGTCATCACCACACACCGCTAACTCTTGGGCTACTCTTTTACCAATGAATAGTGGGATTGACCGTAACATTATAACGCTCCCACGGCTGAAAAGGCAAGCAGGTTTGGTGTGACGGGGATTTGAACCAACTACTACGTCCATATAATTCTTTACAAACAAAACCTAGGCTTACTACGTCCGAATAATTCTATTTTTACTGTTCTTCTAAGATGAATTTTTTCATTAATTATTTATAAACTTTTAGCAACTGAATTATTTATTAAGTATCAGAAAGAACTATGTTTTCAAACCTCACATCAATCTTTGTCGGCTGTACGTAGTATACATTTGTTTAGTTTATTCACAATGTTTCACCAGGTTTTAAATGTTTCTACAAACGAGTAGAAAGTTTCCTGATTGTCGCACCAATACAATGTGTGCATTCAATTACACACACTTTCTGAAGATTCATTATCCATGCACAATTTAAATATCAGTTGATCTGGTTGCATTTCAGGTAAACATGTAAACTGTATTGTAATGTCAAATTTATACTGTTTTTCACCAGATTTTGTTTTAAGTATCATGCAATAAGTTTCGGATGAATTATAAACTACAAGTAACAGAAGCATCTAGAAAGAATCAAATTCTGTGTCAATTTGTCGATTATTTTCAAAATAAGCAGTTGCCTTATTAACAACAGGGAGATAAAAATTCTTTGTACACGAAACTGAAGAATAAGGTTCAACAATCATTTTTCAAACAAACGATGTTGGAACTTGTATTCTGTATTCTCAAGACGGCTGGTATGGGTATTAAAGTATGGTATAGGTATTAGCAGTTAAAGTACAGAACAATGTTTCAATCTTCTTAGCTCATCTTCAGGTTGACAAACATTATCATATACTTTATTGACAAACATTATCATATACTTTATTGACAAAGATTATAATATACTTTATTAACAAACATTATCATATACTTTATTGACAAACATTATAATATACTTTATTAACAAACATTATCATATACTTTATTGACAAACATTATAATATACTTTATTAACAAACATTATCATATACTTTATTGACAAACATTATCATATACTTTATTGACAAACATTACCATATGCTTTATTGACAAACATTATCATATACTTTATTGACAAACATTACCATATACTTTATTTAGCAGAAAGGAGAGCTACTTTTCTTATAGTGTTGATATTTAGGGGAAAACGAGGACTAGAACTGTTTTGGTGACATTTCAGGACAGCATTTATTAATTTTAGGACGGTGGTTTGAGTGAAGATATTTTTTTAGTCTCAGAGTTTCTTTTATAAAGAGGTAATAACGAGAGAAACATACTTATAAAAAGCCTAATAATTTTTTGAGGAAGTAAATATTTACACTAAAAAATAGTATGTAAGGAGGACATCAGGTTTAGGGAAGAACATAAATTACAGATGAACAATGTTTTTTTTTTTTAAATTTAACTACTCAAGGGCTATCTGCGCTAGCCGCCCCTAATTTTGCAGTGTAATACCAGAGGAAAGGCAGCTAGTCATCACCACCCACCGCCAACTCTCAAGCTACTCTTTTACCAATGAGTAGTGGTATTGACCGTCACATTATAACACCCCCACGGCTGAAAGGACAAGCATGTTTGGTGCGACGAGAATTCGATCCCGTGACCCTCAGATTGCATGTCGAACGCCTCAACCCACCTGACCATTCCGGGCCAGAGAAAATTTTAGAATCTTATCCCCATTCTGGGCATACACTCTCAAAAATGGTTCACCATCCCTGGACTAAGCAGTTAATCTGGACACATGTGTTCACTCATATTTACAATTCAAGTTTGAGTAACTGTTAAAAGGTAACTGACTTCCCAAAGAACTTCTTTTACCTAATTCCCTGGTGGGACAACGGTAAGTTTTCGGCTAACAACGCTAAAATTCGAGATTCGATCCCCTTAACCCACCTGGCCATGCCGGGCCAGAGATGGACAAAGAAATAGATATAAACCAGTAGAATGTTGAGAATAGTTTGTTTTAATCACTTTTCTTTGTAAGCGGTTAAGTTGGTTTCCATTTTTGATATATTACCTTATCCAACAGCTTTACCTTTTTCAGGTTTCAGTAAAACTATACTTTCATCTCTTTTTAAATAGTTTTATTCCTTTACGTTCATTTGGAGGAAGGTTTGATGGTCTAGGGTGGTCCAGAAGATGCGAGATACGTGAACGAGAACTGAGCATAAGGAACAGATAGAACTTAACTAAATTTCTTAATTAAGAAAAATACAAGATAAGTAACTGTAGGTTTCGGGAAAGTGTTTTGGTTATTCAACACGTGTTCTTGACTACGTGTACTTTCATGAATGATGTCAGAAGAATTTGTAACACGGGATTTTGAAGCTGAAGCGACATGAGAAGACACGGGTTTATTTTATGAACTAAAACGTCCCTCAATAACCATTTTTAGCAAAGTATTGTAATCCTTTCTGAAATTCGAGTATGGGAAGAGTTCCGGATGCAAAAACACAACTGAAACCTTTTTCTAGGCATTGACTTTCTTTTTTCAGTTGAAAAATTGTCGGTTGGGAATTTTGAAAACGTTTTTTTTTTTTTTACAGTTTCTTTTTCTAGTTTATTGGTAAATTACTTTATTATTGACAGTTCGTCAGTCGTCTTCTTGTAGATTACTATTGTTAAAGATTCTTACATGATTCTGTTTTAAATTAAGCCTTAAATTTTGTATCCCACCTGATGATGCCAGGTAAAACGTTGTAAATAAAATAAAGTTTTACCTCTTACAATAAATAAAAACTTGTGTGAAATGATGTACAAGTTTCTTTGGTGTTCAGTGTTTTATATAAAAATAACTTTGTATATTTATTGCTTTGAAGTGTATCACCTTTAGATTTCCTTTATTGTTTTGTATATTTGGTTTCTATAGTTACATATGTTAAAATAACGTTCCGCCTCCTTTCAAAACGTTACTCTGAGAACAAAAAGTTAAATTCGTGAATTAATAAGAGAACCAGCCTAGATTTCAAAATATCGTCCAGCAAGGACATTTCTCGCGACCACCTAGTGACATATTTGATAAAACAACAAAATGGGCTGTTTGTGCTTTACCCACTAGAGGTCGCAAAATCCAGTTTCCGTTGTAAGTCCGCAGACATACCGCTGTACCACTGGGAGTGTGCGGATTCATATTGGTAGAAACCATGTTTCGATACCTGTGGTGAGCAGAGCACTGATGAGCCTTTATATAGCATTGTGCTCAATACCAAAATAAAATAGACATTTCTCTTGTGTTCGATTTAACAAAAAAGTCAGACAATGGGCCCAGTTCGGGGAATTCTAACCCCGGATTTTAGCGTTGTAAGTTTTTAAACTTAGTGCTAGCCCAGATTTTTGTTGAATATATCAAAAATAGAATTTTATTACTTCTCTTGCTAACAACGGCTGTGATTTTGCAATTTTTTTTCACTAGATGTTTTTACTCTAATGAAATAATAATGCAATATTTCGTGTCCAATGTAGAAAACAATTCACCTCATAACCAACCAGGTTGTTGTTTTTTCTTTACTACATCATTATCTTTATAATTCTTATTTAAAATTAAATAACATTAGGCTAGTTGTGCCACATGAATAGTGTACGCGATTTAAATTTCCGTGCTAGCTTCATATTAAAAAATAATTTTTTGTTGCTTCCTGCTAACACGCTACGTCTTTGATCAGAATACAATCTATTGTACTACCTGGTTTTATAAAAAACACAACAGAGAATTTCGGTGCGATCACAGAATTCTCATTGTTATTTATAAAGTACCTAATAAATCATGTTCTACCTCCAACTGACAGCGAAATTCATTTGTAAAGTCATCTAGCGGCAGATATTCACACTACTAAAACAAATATAATTTAATTTTATATGCAAAAAACGGCTCGTTTAAACCAGTAAATAAATTTTGTAATTTTGTATTTTGTAATTGTAATTGTAATTGTAAAATTGAGTAATTTTGTAGTAAAATATTTTCTCAACCCAAACGAGCCGTTTTTGCATATAAATTTCTCAACAAGTGGGTTTCTCAACATCACTAAATATAATTTAATTATAAACATGCTGAGAAAGGTTTGTTTGTTTGTTTGTTTTCCTTATAGCAAAGCCACATCAGGCTATCTGCTAAGTCCACCGAGGGGAATCGAAACCTTGATTTTAGTGTTGTAACTCCATAGACTTAACGCTGTACAAGCGGGGGCTCTTGAAAAAAGGAATTGATGATTACTGAAACTGTAAATAAACAAACATAAAAATATGTTTTTTCATGTTTCAAGGTTTTCTTCCTAAAACACTGATATCTACTTAGTTAATGGTTTATTTTACTATCTACCCCATATGTCGTATATCACTCGTTCGGTAAAGTACATACGTGTTACTTCGTAAGAAATTTAAAATCCTAGTAATTATAAATATACGAATACCTCTTGAAGAGAAATAATACACAGATCTTTAGTTAATTTGGGAGTTTCCGTTTTACTCTGTGACACCTGATCAGTTTTAACTAGGTTAGTTTCACTTCTCTTATGAATTTCAACGAGGAATAGAACATTAAACAGGCTGAAATAGAACCTGAATTTGTCATAGCCTGCTCATGTCTAGAACTCTGTTTTACAACACCAGAGCTTAAGGCTGCTGTTGTCGAGACTTTTTTGTTTTTAGCCGCGGCAAAGAGGCTCATAAAATGGCTCCAAGTTTTTATTAGGTAAAAAACTTACCTTATAGATAAAGATAGACCGAGATATGATGGAATGGGGAAAGGAGATACGAACGACTTAAATAAATTACCTTTTCTTTAGTTGTGGTAAAACAACTCATAAAACGGTCCTAACTTTTTTGTTTGTTTTCCAAGTATAAACTTATAGTATAGTTCATAGCTGCGTCATATCTTGACCGATTTGAGATCTAATTACAGTTATGAATTCAGGAAATTAAACCTTCTCAACTGATGAATTTGACCTCCCTCAAAGTGTCATAGATTGGTTTACTCTAATCTTACCTAAAACAATTTCAATTTCACGGTGGGCTGGTATAGATCCTGATAAGAAATGAAACTGAATCAGGTACACTCGCGCCTCACGTTTGGTGTTGCTGGGGCACAAAATACAGCTAAAAAACGAAAGATTTCCAAGTACCGCGGCTAAGGAGAATCTCCTCTCTTTGTTTTTTATAATAACAGAATTCATCATAAATCAGACCCAGTAAGCAACGACAGTTCAATGTTTTAGCTGAAACGTTTATTTTAAGAAGTTTTGAGTTAAATACTTAGAGGTGAATAACACAGAGGCTGATGGAATGTATCATTAAACTTACCGGTCTAAAAAACAGTCTTGCTTCAACAGTGATGACGTCATAGAGTTCTTGAGTTATGTATTACTATTCATTGTAAGTTATAAAAATTATGTACGTGTATTTTACGCACGAAATTTGTTTTTGTAGCGGTTTCAATCATGATTCGGAGGTGTCTTTAGGCGGAGAAAAACAAATGTTTTGATCTAAGCAGTATTTAGTACACTGAATGGTCCTTAAAAAAGATCTCGAGTTGTATTTTTGGATTAATTTAATCGTATTAAATAACCTGATGTTACATTCACTGGAGTGAAATATTTTTAAAAAATGATTTTTTATATTTAACACAGTGAATTGGCAAAAGTCGTTTATTTTGTTAATTAAGCGCGTATAAACATCTGAAATAGTTTTTGTTTTTAAGAAAAAAGTTGTGTGTGTTTTTCTTATAGTAAAGTCACATTGGGTTATCTGCTGAGTCTATCGAGGGGAGTCGAACCGGTGGTTTTAGCGTTGTAAATGCGTAGACATACCGCTGTACTAGCGGGAGGCAGTAAAGAACTCCTTGCATGCTATCCACAAACCCTTGTTGTTATGAAATTAGATATTATCCGATTTTTGTTTCTTAGAAAATAAAAAGGAAGCTAAATTCTTGCACATCTGGTAAATCACTTTACATGCCTGTGTTGAAAAGACGTTTGGTAAGTCATAAGACATTTTCTGTAAAATTATTAATTGATTTCAACAATACAAAGTGCTACATTCGTATTTTTAAGCAAATACCTCGAACAGTCGACGACCATCTAGAATATTGGTCAAAACATATGTTTTTGTGCGTATGGAAGATGAGAAACATATTTTTTGTTTTTTAAATTTCGCGCAAACCTACACGAGGGCTACCTGCGTTAGCCGTCCCAAATTTAGCAGCTTAAAGCTAGAGGGTAAGCAACTGGTCATCACCACTCACATCTCTTTTTTAGGCTACTATTTTACGAACGAATAGTAGGAATAACCGTCACATTATAACGCCCCCACGGCTGAAAAGACCACCATGTTAAATGTGATGGGGATTTGAGCCCGCGACATTCATATTACGAGGCAAGCGCTCTAACTACATAGTCATGCAGGGCCAATCAGAAACGTTCTGTTGATGTTCTGTCTAGGACATTCGCGGAAAGATACACATGAAGAACTACTTGTGCTAGTTGTCCCTAACATTGAACTGATAATCTAGTCAATAGCACCCACCGCCAACTGTGGATGTATTCTAACTGGATCGTTGGTTTTATTTGAAATTCGTCTAGCATGGCTAATGGGACACGAACCATAGACCTCCTCTGTACAGTGCGGTATAACAACAGTTAAGTCACACCTTGCTTTCAAATTAGAAGTAAAACGTCTTGACCGAGGACGAGCTGGTCTTATTTGACTCAGATTGTGGTAGTCATGTTTCTTGACATGCAGGTTATGCCACTCATGTTTCTTTCTACCCATGTCCGTCGCAGCATGTTTTATCTTTGATGGAAGTTTTATTTCCCTGTCATGTTTCTTCATGCATGTTGGATTGGTCATGTTTAATGATGAAAGTTTTGTGTTGGTCATGTTTCTTCACGAAAGTTGTACTGACCATGTATTCTAATGCAGTTTCTGCTAGCCAGTGTTTATTGATTCATTTTTTTTTTTTTTATCTTCATGTTTCTTGATGGAATTTGAGCTGGATGAAGGTTTTGTTGGTCATGTTTCTTTATGTAGGATGTGCTGGCAATGTTTCACGATGCAAGTTTCCGGTGGTCATGTTCGTTGAATCAGGTTTTAACTATAAACAAATATTTCAAGTACTAAACATATTATAAGCATCCTCGTTACATAAAATTAGTGACAATGTAATTGTGACGTATGTTTTCTGAAACAATACACATGTTTTTGTTTGTCGCACGTGCTGGACGGCGGATTAATAAATAAACAGGTTGTTTGTTTAGAACATTTACGCAAACTCATGCAAGGGACATTTCTTGCTAGTTCTGAGCTGACAGACTGTGTGAAAGACAGCAACTCAACAGCGCACGCCACCAACTGTAGGCCTACTCTTGTCTGACTGCTTCGACCATCTGTCACTGATAAATCGTTCTTACGGTCTCAAAATGTGGAACGCGTTTTCGCAGTTAAGAAGTGAGTCTTGTACTTTTAAATTCACAGCCTGGGTTTTATAACTACTAGGCTACGCCCAACCAAACGGAGAAAGATGAAGAAATAGAAATTTATAATAATAATAATAAAGTTAAATCAGTTCTTTACATTTTGCAACTTCCATATGGTTTCATAATAATAAAGTTAAATCAGTTCTTTACATTTTGCAATTTTCATATGGTTTCATAATAATAAAATTAAATCAGTTCTTTACATTTTGCAATTTTCGTGTGGTATTTTTTTTCTTCTTGCTTCTATTTATTCCTGTCTTTCAATTTTTCATATGTTTTTTTTCTCTAAAAATTACCTAACCAGATCAATCAATAATCAAAACCTATAATAACTACACATACATAATCGAACTGCAAAAGTGTTTCACGCACCAACAGTTTGAAGGATGGAGAATGTTTTATATAATAGCACAGATTCGAACGCGGTTCGCCAACTCCAACATTTGGAGCTCCACTGCACTCCGCAAGGCCAGTCCTTGTCTTATCGATAGTTTTACTTAGTGAACTTAAAAGTGAAAATAAGAAACATAATTATTACTCGAAGTTAAGTTAGGAACTTCACTAAAGATGTTAGTAGTTTTAAAACAGTGTTTTTAAAAATACTTGTATGAAGTTTAGCACAAAGCTCTACAATGGATTATCTTCGTTCTACCCATAGCGTGTATAGAAACCCGGTTCATAACATTGTGAGTCTGTAGACATACCGGTGTGCCACTCTGAAGGGATGAGATAATGGTGACCTAGAAAATGTGGAATAATATAAAATAAAAAGAAGCAGAAAACCTGAGATGACAAATAACAATTACGGATTTTGCAAAATTTTATATGCATCAAAACATAGTGAAGATGAGTAACAGTTAAAGACCTTGGAAATATAAGAAACTGAAAACCCGATAAGAAGGAGTGACAGTTCAGGACCTTGGGAGTATGAGAAGCTGAAAACTCGATGAGAAGGAGTAACAGTTGAGGACCATTGTTGTATGAGAAGCTGAAAACTCGATGAGAAAGAGTTATAGTTGAGAACCTTGGAGTATGAGAAGCTGAAAACCCAATGAGAAGTAACAGTTGAGAACCGTTGGAGTATGAGAAGCTAAAAACACCCAATGAGAAGAAGTAACAGTTGAGGACCATGGGAGTATAAGAAACTAAAATCCCAATGAGAAGAAGTAACAGTAGAGAACCTTGGGAGTATGAGAAGCTGAAAACCCAATGAGAAGAAGTAACAGTTGAGGACCATGGGAATATAAGAAACTATAAACCCGATGAGAAGGAGTAACAGTTGAGGACCATGGGAGTATGAGAAGCTGAAAACCCGATGAGAAGGAACATATAGTGAAGATCATTGAGCGTGTGGTTTCTATTAGTTCGAAAATTCCTTGAATGATTTAGTTAGTTCACACGACATTGTTTGTTAATCTAATAAACGCAGAATATTTGAAGATAAAAGAGAAATTGACGTCACAACTTTATATGATGTGGTCACTTCTTGTTCTGTGTATTGTAAGTTAGCAACTAGGAAGTGGCTGTGAAAAATAACTTTCATCTTCCACGTGGTACGAGCCACTTTCGTTAACACAATACGATATATAAACGTATACATAACACCCATATGTGGGAAGATAAACACATGTTTTGAGGATTTTGATGTCTTCCAGACACTTGAAAGATCTTAAATCTGAATTCGTGCTACGAATTCTGATTTTCAACCTCCATAGATAACAGTTTCTTTGTAATTCTAAAACGTTCACAGTTTGTAATAAGTTTTGGCTGCTTTCTTGCTGCAAAGCTAAACAAGTGGCTGTCTGTACTTTGCCCCACGACAGGAATTGAGCCCTGTATTTTAGCGTCCCAAATCCTTTAAACTTCTGCTGACCTGCCGAAGGACATGTCATGAGTTCAAATAAATTTAAGTTAACTGGTCAGTGGCGTTAGTTTCGTAGAGTTTAAATTCTCCGTGATTATTTCAAGAAAACACAGTTCTCCAAACTTTATAAGATGTTGACATGAACGACGTATTTTCTGAAACACACCCGCTGGGTTTCCCCAATTTTAGAAACAGAATTAGATTATAATTTTTCTTTAATGGCATCTGTTCCTAATATCATAATCGACTTAAAGTAGAATTTGATGCGTGTGAAAGTAACCTGAAATTACTGTCAAGTAATTTCTACGTAATAAAAAAGAAATTGAAATCCCAAAGCACGAGGACCCCCCATTAAGAGTGAAGCGTTTAAGATGCCATTTTAACTCTCCTCGGGTATACGTTTTTTCTATAATCTCACATTAGAAGTAGAGACGTCAGACACGAGCTAATGCACGTGATGTTACTGTTCAAAAAATGGAAGGAATTAGGTGGAGAATGAGAGGCGAAAATAGCGAACAGTATCTGTACATTAACCTATAACTTATAACAGTATCTGTACAGCAACCTATAACTTATAACAGTATCTGTACAGCAACCCATAGCTTAGAACGATAACAAATCCAACGAAGCGGATCAATGTTAAACTTTGGTGTGTTCTGATAATATTTGATATTTATAGTTTCCTGACGTAACTACCCGAGTCTCGGACAGCCGTCTTCTTGTGGGTGGGGTCGCCCAAAAATATAGATCCCTGTCGCTACCTTTACTCGATAAATAATCTGAATACATTACGGCCAAACGGTCTACTTATTTCAAGTAGCTATAAATAGTGAGATGGTTGATGTTCGGAAACTATAGGAGGTTCCTTCTTTCGAACAGACACTTCTGCGATGCTTGCTAAGGTAAAAGTCTCGTAGAATACGTTATTTCATAAGAAAAGGTATATATTTTTTTATATCTGGCTAATGGTGGAAAAGCCAGGATGAACTCAATGTTTATACTGTTATAAACTCAAAGAAGGCGCTTTCCGCGTTGTTATTAATTATTCAAAGCATTTATTGTGTTGCCATCTTTAACCACATGCTGGAGTGTTTTTATTTAAAAGTATTTAGCGTAATAGAAAATCACGAAAACTCCAGATTTTTTCGTTCCATTTTAATGTGTTTCTTTAAGATTCCAAGTAAGAGGCATGTAAAAAAAATAAATTTCTAATCTATTTTCTGAATGTTTCTCAAGAGATCTATAGTTTAATACCAAAAACTTGTCATTGGGCCAGACGGTGAAAAATAATATATTTTCTGAAGCGCAAGTTATGTATGCATTATAAATCTTAAGCATTGTGGTTTAAATACGGAAAATAATAGACACAAAACTTGTCATAAATTTTACGTAAACTGGTTAACTTATAGTCATTCCCTTTGTCATTCACAGGTAATTGTTATTTGTGTAGCAGTAGGACTAACATCCGCTGGTGGGTATGGTGGCGGAGTAGGCCATAGCACCAGCCATCGTCAACAAAATGTGAGTTACTATCAACGAGTTTTTATTTTACACAGCTGTAATCTAGGCTTTTCTATGATAGTTTTTATTTTACACAGCTGTAATCTAGGCTTTTCAATGATAGTTTTTATTTTACACAGCTGTAATCTAGGCTTTTCAATAATATATTTTTAAAAAACGGAAAGTATTCTGTATATCTTATTACTCTTACAGACGTAGATTCTGTTCACTAGAAGTACTAGTTCTATGAGTGTTAGTAATTTTACAGAACAGTGTTTAAAGCTGTCTTTTAAATCGGTAATGTGACAGAACTTTGGATTTCAGAGCTAGCGATATCATAAAATATTCCTCACTCTGTAGTCTTTGCTAACAAATCATAGGAAACAATGAATTAGAATAGGAAAAGACAGTGTTGAGACTGAGATAACAAAGAGCACTGCTATTTCCTATTG